>NW_027436661.1:0-66550 GCF_031877795.1 Strix aluco
TTGCTCCTCTCTCTTCCTCCTCTCTCTTCCTCCTCTCTCTTCTCCTCTCTTTTCCTTCTCTCTCTTCCTCCTCTACCCTTTTCCTCTCACTTCCTTCTCTCTCATTTTCCTTTCTCTTCCTCCTCTCTCTTCCTCCTCTATTATTCTCCTCTCTCCTCCTCCATTCTCTTCTTCCTTTCTCTTCCTCCTCCCTCTTCCTCCTCCTTTTTCCTCATCTTTTCTCTTCCTCTCTCTTCCTCCTCCCTCTTCCACCTCGCTCTTTCTCCTGTTTCTATCCTCTCTCTTCCTCCTGTCTCTTCCTCCTCTCTCCTACTCCTGTCTCTTCCTCCTCTCTCTTACTCCTTTCTCTTCCTCCTTTCTCTTCCTCCTCTCTCTTCCTCCTCTCTTCCTCTCTCTTTCTCCTCTCTTATTCTCCTCTCTCTTTCTCCTCTCTCTTCCTCTTCTCTCTTCCACCTCTCTCTTTCTCCTCTCTCTTCCAACTCTCTCTTCCTCCTCTCTCTTCCTCCTCTCTCTTCCTCCTCTCTCTTCCTGCTCTCTCTTCCTCCTCTCTCTTCCTCTTCTCTTTTCCTCCTGTCTCCTCTTCCTCTCTCTTCCTCCTTTCTCATCCTCCTCTCTCTTTCTCCTCTCTCTTCCTCCTCTCTCCTCCTCCTCTCTTCCTCCTCTCTCTTCCTTCTCTCTCTTCCTACTCTCTCTTCCTCTTCTCTTTTCCTCCTCTCTCCTCTTCCTCTCTCTTCCTCCTTTCTCTTACTCCTCTCTCCTTCTCCTCTCTCTTCGTCCTCTCTCTTCCTCCTCTATTCCTCCTCTCTCTTCCTCCTCTCTCTTCCTCCTCTCTCTTCCTTTTCTCTTTTCCTCCTCTCTCCTCTTCCTCTCCCTTCCACATCTCTCTTCCCCCTCTCTCTTTCTCTTCACATTTCCTAATCTCTCCTTTTCCTCTCTTCCTCCTCTCTCTTCCTCCTCTCTCTTTTTCCTCTCTCTTCCTCCACTCTCTTCCTCCTCTATCTTCCTTCTCTCTCCTCTTCCTCTCTCTTCCACCTCTCTCTTCCTCCTCTCTCTTCCTCTTCTCTTTTCCTCCTCTCTCCTCTTCCTCTCTCTTCCTCCTCTCTCTTTCTCCTCTCTCTTCCTCTTCTCTTTTCCTCCTCTCTTCTCTTCCTCTCTCTTTCTCCTCCCTCTTTCTCCTTTCTCTTCCACCTCTCTCTTCCTCCTCTCTCTTCCTCCTCTCTCTTCCTCCTCTCGCTTCCTCCTCTCGCTTCCTCCTCTCTGCCCCTCCTCTCTCTTCCTCCTCTCTCTTTCTCCTCCCTCTTACTCCTCTCTCTTCCTCCTCTCCCTTCCTCCTCTCTCTTCCTCCTGTCTCTTTCTCCTCTCTCTTCCTCCTCTCTCTTCCTCCTCTCTTCTCTTCCTCTCTCTTTCTCCTCCCTCTTCCTCCTTTCTCTACCACCTCTCTCTTCCTCCTCTGTCTTCCTCCTCTCTCTTCCTCCTCTCTCTTACTCCTCTCTCTTCCTCCTCTCTCTTCCTCTTCTCTTTTCCTATTCTCTCCTCTTCCTCTCTCATTCTCCTCTCTCTTCGTCCTCTCTTCCTCCTCTCTCTTCCTCCTCTCGCTTCCTCCTCTCTCTTCCTCCTCTCCCCTTTTCCACTCTCTTCCTTCTCTCTCCTCTTCCTCTGTCTTCCAGCTCTCTCTTCCTCCTCTCTCTTCCTCTTCACTTTTCTTCCTCTCTCATCCTCCTCTCTCTTCCTCCTCTCGCTTCCTCCTCTCTCTTACTCCTCTCTCTTCCTCCTCTCTCTTCCTCCTCTCTCTTCCTCTTCACTCTTCCTCCTCTCTCTTCCTCTTCTCTTTTCCTATTCTCTCGGCTTCCTCTCTCATCCTCCTCTCTCTTCCTCCTCTCGCTTCCTCCTCTCTCTTCCTCCTCTCTCTTCCTTCTCTCTCTTCCTCCTCTCTCTTCCTATTCTCCTTACCTCCTCTCTCGTCTTCCTCTCTCTTCCTCCTCTCCCTCCACTCTCTTCCTCCTCTCTCTTCCTTCTCTCTCTTTCTCCTCTCTCTTCCTCCTCTCCCTCTTCTCTTTTCCTCCTCTCTCCTCTTCCTCTCTCTTCCTCCTCTCTCTTCCTCCACTCTCTTCCTAATCTGTCTTCCTCCTCTCTCCTCTTCCTCTGTTTTCCACCTCTCTCTTCCTCCTCTCTCTTCCTCCTCTCTCTTCCTCCTCTCTCTTCTCCTCTCTTTTCCTTCTCTCTCTTCCTCCTCTACCCTTTTCGTCTCACTTCCTTCTCTCTCATTTTCCTTTCTCTTCCTCCTCTCTCTTCCTCCTCTATTATTCTCCTCTCTCCTCCTCCATTCTCTTCTTCCTTTCTCTTCCTCCTCCCTCTTCCTCCTCCTTTTTCCTCATCTTTTCTCTTCCTCTCTCTTCGTCCTCCCTCTTCCACCTCGCTCTTTCTCCTGTCTCTATCCTCTCTCTTCCTCCTGTCTCTTCCTCCTCTCTCCTACTCCTGTCTCTTCCTCCTCTCTCTTACTCCTTTCTCTTCCTCCTTTCTCTTCCTCCTCTCTCTTCCTCCTCTCTTCCTCTCTCTTTCTCCTCTCTTATTCTCCTCTCTCTTTCTCCTCTCTCTTCCTCCTCTCTCTTCCTCCTCTCTCTTCCTCCTCTCTCTTCCTCCTCTCTCTTCCTTCTCTCTTCTCTTCCTCTCTCTTTCTCCTCCCTCTTCCTTCTTTCTCTTCCACCTCCTCTTCCTCCTCTCTCTTCCTCCTCTCTCTTTCTCCACTCTCTTCCTCCTCTGTCTTCCTTTTCTCTCCTCTTCCTCTGTCTTCCAGCTCTCTCTTCCTCCTCTCTCTTCCTCCTCTCTCTTCCTCCTCTCTCTTCCTCCTCTCTCTTCCTCTTCTCTTTTCCTCCTCTCTCCTCTTCCTCTCTCTTCCTCCTCTCTCCTACTCCTGTCTCTTCCTCCTCTCTCTTCCTCCTTTCTCTACCTCCATTCTCTTCCTCCTCCCTCTTCCTCCTCTCTTCTCTTCCTCTCTCTTTCTCCTCTCTCATTCTCCTCTCTCTTTCTCCTCTCTCTTCCTCCTCTCTCTTCCACCTCTCTCTTTCTCCTCTCTCTTCCAACTCTCTCTTCCTCCTCTCTCTTGCTCCTCTCTCTTCCTCCTCTCTCTTCCTCCTCTCCCTTCCTGCTCTCTCTTCCTCCTCTCTCTTCCTCTTCTCTTTTCCTCCTGTCTCCTCTTCCTCTCTCTTCCTCCTTTCTCATCCTCCTCTCTCTTTCTCCTGTCTCTTCCTCCTCTCTCCTCCTCCTCTCTTCCTCCTCTCTCTTCCTTCTCTCTCTTCCTACTCTCTCTTCCTCTTCTCTTTTCCTACTCTCTCCTCTTCCTCTCTCTTCCTCCTTTCTCTTCCTCCTCTCTCTTTCTCCTCTCTCTTTCTCCTCTCTCTTCCTCTTCTCTTTTTCTGCTCTCTTCTCTTCCTCTCTCTTTCTCCTCCCTCTTCCTCCTTTCTCTTACACCTCTCTCTTCCTCCTCTCTCTTCCTCCTCTCTCTTCCTCCTCTCGCTTCCTCCTCTCGCTTCCTCCTCTCTGCCCCTCCTCTCTCTTCCTCCTCTCTCTTTCTCCTCTCTCTTCCTCTCTCTTTTCCTCCTCTCTCCTCTTCCTCTCTCTTCCTCCTCTCTCTTCCTCCTTTCTCCTCTTCCTCTCTCTTCCTCGTCTCTCTTCCTCCTGTCTCTTTCTCCTCTCTCTTCCTCCTCTCTCTTCCTCCTCTCTTCTCTTCCTCTCTCTTTCTCCTCCCTCTTCCTCCTTTCTCTACCACCTCTCTCTTCCTCCTCTGTCTTCCTCCTCTCTCTTCCTCCTCTCTCTTCCTCCTCTCTCTTCCTCCTCTCTCTTCCTCTTCTCTTTTCCTATTCTCTCCTCTTCCTCTCTCATCCTCCTCTCTCTTCGTCCTCTCTTCCTCCTCTCTCTTTCTCCTCTCCCTTCCTCCTCTCTCTTCCTCTTCTCTTTTCCTATTCTCTCCTCTTCCTCTCTCATCCTCCTCTCTCTTCCTCCTCTCCCCTTTTCCACTCTCTTCCTTCTCTCTCCTCTTCATCTGTCTTCCAGCTCTCTCTTCCTCCTCTCTCTTCCTCTTCACTTTTCTTCCTCTCTCATCCTCCTCTCTCTTCCTCCTCTCACTTCCTCCTCTCTCTTGCTCCTCTCTCTTCCTCCTCTCTCTTCCTCCTCTCTCTTCCTCTTCACTCTTCCTCCTCTCTCTTCCTTTTCTCTTTTCCTATTCTCTCCTCTTCCTCTCTCATCCTTCTCTCTCTTCCTCCTCTCGCTTCCTCCTCTCTCTTCCTCCTCTCTCTTCCTCATCTCTCTTCCTCCTCTCTCTTCCTCCTCTCTCTTCCTCTTCTCCTTTCCTCCTCTCTCCTCTTCCTCTCTCTTCCTCCTCTCCCTCCACTCTCTTCCTCCTCTCTCTTCCTTCTCTCTCTTCCTCCTCTCTCTTCCTCCTCTCCCTCTTCTCTTTTCCTCCTCTCTCCTCTTCCTCTCTCTTCCTCCTCTCTCTTCCTCCACTCTCTTCCTCATCTGTCTTCCTCCTCTCTCCTCTTCCTCTGTTTTCCACATCTCTCTTCCTCCTCTCTCTTCCTCCTCTCTCTTCCTCCTCTCTCTTCTCCTCTCTTTTCCTTCTCTCTCTTCCTCCTCTCCCCTTTTCCTCTCACTTCCTTCTCTCTCATTTTCCTTTCTCTTCCTCCTCTCTCTTCCTCCTCTATTATTCTCCTCTCTCCTCCTCCATTCTCTTCTTCCTTTCTCTTCCTCCTCCCTCTTCCTCCACCTTTTTCCTCATCTTTTCTCTTCCTCTCTCTTCCTCCTCCCTCTTCCACCTCGCTCTTTCTCCTGTCTCTATCCTCTCACTTCCTCCTGTCTCTTCCTCCTCTCTCCTACTCCTGTCTCTTCCTCCTCTCTCTTCCTCCTTTCTCTTCCTCCTTTCTCTTCCTCCTCCCTCTTCCTCCTCTCTTCTCTTCCTCTCTCTTTCTCCTCTCTCATTCTCCTCTCTCTTTCTCCTCTCTCTTCCTCCTCTCTCTTCCTCCTCTCTCTTCCAACTCTCTCTTACTCCTCTCTCTTCCTCCTCTATCTTCCTCCTCTCTTTTCCTCCTCTCTCCTCCTCCCTCTTCCATGTCTCTTCTCCTCCTTTCTTGTCCTGCTCTCTCTTTCTCCTCTCTCTTCCTCCTCTCTCTTCCTCCTCTCTCTTCCTCCTCTCTCTTCCTCCTCTCTCTTCCTCTTCTCTTTTCCTCCTCTCTCTTCCTCCTCACTTTTCCTGCTCTCTCCTTTTCCTCTCTTCTTCCTCCTCTCTTCTTCCTCTCTTTCCTCCTCTCTCTTCCTCCTCTCTCTTCCTCCTCTCTATTCCAACTCTTTCTTCCTCCTCTCTCTTCCTCCTCTCTCTTTTTCCTCTCTCTTCCTCCACTCTCTTCCTCCACTGTCTTTCTTCTCTCTCCTCTTCCTCTGTCTTCCACCTCTCTCTTCCTCCTCTCTCTTCCTCTTCTCTCTTCCTCCTCTCTCTTCCTCCTCTCTCTTCCTCTTCTGTTTTCCTCCTCTCTCCACTTCCTCTCTCTTCCTCCTCTCTCTTCCTCCTCTCTCTTTCTCCTCTCTCTTCCTCCTGTCTCTTCTTCCTCTCTTCTCTTCCTCTCTCTTTCTCCTCCCTCTTCCTCCTCTCTACCCCTCCTCTCTCTTCCTCCTCTTTCTTCCTCCTCTCTCTTCCTCTTCTCTTTTCCTCCTCTCTCCTCTTCCTCTCTTTTCCTCCTCTCTCTTCCTCCTCTCTATTCCTCCTCTCTCTTCCTCATCTCGCTTCCTCTTCTCTACTCCTCCTCTCTCTTCCTCCTCTCTCTTCCTCCTCTCTCTTCATCTTCTCTTTACCTCCTCTCTCTTCCTCCTCACTTTTCCTCCTCTCTCCTTTTCCTCTCTTTCTCCTCTCTCTTCCTCCTCTCTCTTCCTTCTCTCTCTTCCTCCTCTCTCATCCTCCTCTCTCTTCCCCTTCTCTTTTCCTCCTCTCTCCTCTTCCTCTCTCTTCCTCCTCTCTCTTCCTCCTCTCTCTTCCTCCTCTCTCTCCTCCTCTCTTTTCATTCTCTCTCTTCCTCCTCTCCCCTTTTCCTCTCACTTCCTTCTCTCTCATTTTCCTTTCTCTTCCTCCTCTCTCTTCCTCCTCTATTATTCTTCTCTCTCTTCCTCCTCTCTCTTCCTCCTCTCTCTTCCTCCTCTCTCTTCCTCCTCTCTCTTCCTCATCTCTCTTCCTCCTCTCTCTTCCTCCTCTCTTTTCCTCCTCTCTCTTCCTCCTTTCTCTTCCTCCTCTCCCCTTTTCCACTCTCTTCCTTCTCTCTCCTCTTCCTCTGTCTTCCAACTCTCTCTTCTCCTCTCTCTTCCTCTTCTCTTTTCCTCCTCTCTCCTCTTCCTCTCTCTTCCTCGTCTCTCTTCCTCCTCTATCTTCCTACTCTCTCTTTCTCCTCTCTCTTCCTCCTCTATCTTCCTCCTCTCTTTTCCTCCTCTCTCCTCCTCCCTCTTCCATGTCTCTTCTCCTCCTTTCTTCTCCTGCTCTCTCTTCCTCCTCTCTCTTCCTCCTCTCTCTTCCTCCTCTCTCTTACTCCTCCCTCTTTTTCCTCTCTCTTCCTCCTCTCTCTTCCTTCTCTGTCTTCCTCCTCTCTCCTCTTCCTTTGTTTTCCACCTCTCTCTTCCTCCTCTCTCTTCCTCCTCTCTCTTCCTCCTCTCTTTTCCTCCTCTCTTGTCCTCCTATCTCATTTTCCTCTCTCTTCCTCCTCTCTCTTTCTCCTCTCTCTTCCTCCTCTCTCTTTCTTCTCTCTAGTCCTATTCTCTCTTCCTCCTCTCTCCTTTTCCTCTCTCCTCCTCCTCTCTCTTCCTCCACTCTCTTCCTCCTCTCTTTTCTTCCTCCTCTTCCTCCTCTCCCCTTTTCCTCTCTCTTCCTCCTCTCTCCTTTTCTCTTTCTTCATCCTTTCTCTTCCTCATTTCTCTTCCTCCTCTCTCTTCCTCCTCTGTCTTTCTCCTCTCTTTTCCTCCTCCTCATTCCCCCATCTTATTTACCACTCTCTTCCTCTTCTCTCATTTTCTTCTCTCTTCCTCCTCTCTCTTCCTCCTGTCTTTTCCTCCTCTCTCTTCCTCCACTCTCTTCCTCCGCTCTCCCCCTCCTCTCTCCCGCTCCTCTCTCTTCCTCCTCTCTCATCCTCCTCTCTCCCCCTCATCTGTGCCCCTCCTCTCTCTTCCTCCTCTCTCTTCCACCTCTCGCTTCGTCCTCTCTACCCCTCCTCTCTCTTCCTCCTCTCTCTTCCTCCTCTCTCTTCCTCTTCTCTTTTCCTCCTCTCTCCTCTTCCTCTCCCTTCCACCTCCCTCTTCCTCCTCTCTCTTCCTCCTCACATTTCCTCCTCTCTCCTTTTCCTCTCTTCCTCCTCTCTCTTCCTCCTCTCTCTTGCTCCACTCTCTTCCTCCTTTGTCTTCCTTCTCTCTCCTCTTCCTTTCTCTTCCTCCTCGCTCTTCCTCCTCGCTCTTCCTCCTCTCTCTTCCTCCACTCTCTTCCTCTTCTCTTTTCCTCCTCTCTACTCTTCCTCTCTCTTCCTCCTCTCTCTTCCTCCTCTCTCTTCCTCCTCTCTCTTCCTCATCTCTTTTCCTCCTCTCTCCTCTTCCTCTCTCTTCCTCGTTTCTCTTCCTCATCTCTCTTCCTCCTACTTTTCCTCCTCTCTTTTCCTCCTCTCTCTTCCTCCTCTCCCCTTTTCCACTCTCTTCCTTCTCTCTCCTCTTCCTCTGTCTTCCACCTCTCTCTTCCTCCTCTGTCTTCCTCCTCTCTCCTCTTCCGCTCTCTTCCTCCTCTCTGTTCCTGTGCTCTCTTTCTCCTATCTCTTCCTCGTCGCTCTTCCTCCTCTCTCTTCCTCCTCTATCTTCCTCCTCTCTACCCCTCCTCTCTCTTCCTCCTCTCTCTTCCTCCTCTCTCTTCCTTTTCTCTTTTCCTCCTCTCTCCTTTTCCTCTCTTCCTCCTCTCTCTTCCTCCTCTCTCTTCCTCCTCTCTCTTCCTTCTCTCTCTTGCTCCTCTCTCTTTTTCCTCTCTCTTCCTCCACTCTCTTCCTCCTCTGTCTTCCTTCTCTCTCCTCTTCCTCTGTCTTCCTCCTCACATTTTCCTCCTCTCTCTTCCTCCTCACTTTTCCTCCTCTCTCCTTTTCCTCTCTTCCTCCTCTCTCTTCCTCCTCTCTCTTCCTCCTCTCTCTTTTTCCTCTCTCTTCCTCCACTCTCTACTTCCTCTGTCTTCCTTATCTCTCCTCTTCCTCTGTCTTCCACCTCTTTCTTCCTCCTCTCTCTTCCTCCTCTCTCTTCCTCCTCTCTCTTCCTCATCTCTCTTACTCCTCTCTCTTCCTCTTCTCTTTTCCTCCTTCTCACTTCCTCCTCACTTTTCCTCCTCTCTCCTTTTCCTCTCTTCCTTCTTTCTCTTCCTCCTCTCTCTTCCTCCTCTCTCTTCCTCCTCTCTCTTCCTCCTCTCTCTTCCTCATCTCTTTTCCTCCTCTCTCCTCTTCCTCTCTTTTCCTCCTTTCTCTTCCTCATCTCTCTTCCTCCTCTCTCTTCCTCCTCTCTTTTTCTCCTCTCCCTTCCTCCTCTCCCCTTTTCCACTCTCTTCCTTCTCTCTCCTCTTCCTCTGTCTTCCACCTCTCTCTTCCTCCTCTGTCTTCCTCCTCTCTCCTCTTCCGCTCTCTTCCTCCTCTCTCTTCCTCCGCTCTCTTTCTCCTATCTCTTCCTCGTCGCTCCTTCTCCTCTCTCTTCCTCCTCTCTCTTCCTCCTCTCTCTTCCTCCTCTATCTTCCTCCTCTCTACCCCTCCTCTCTCTTCCTCCTCTCTCTTCCTCCTCTCTCTTCCTTTTCTCTTTTCCTCCTCTCTCCTTTTCCTCTCTTCCTCCTCTCTCTTCCTCCTCTCTCTTCCTCCTCTCTCTTCCTTCTCTCTCTTGCTCCTCTCTCTTTTTCCTCTCTCTTCCTCCACTCTCTTCCTCCTCTGTCTTCCTTCTCTCTCCTCTTCCTCTGTCTTCCTCCTCACATTTTCCTCCTCTCTCTTCCTCCTCACTTTTCCTCCTCTCTCCTTTTCCTCTCTTCCTCCTCTCTCTTCCTCCTCCCTCTTCCTCCTCTCTCTTTTTCCTCTCTCTTCCTCCACTCTCTACTTCCTCTGTCTTCCTTATCTCTCCTCTTCCTCTGTCTTCCACCTCTCTCTTCCTCCTCTCTCTTCCTCCTCTCTCTTCCTCCTCTCTCTTCCTCATCTCTCTTCCTCCTCTCTCTTCCTCTTCTCTTTTCCTCCTCTCACTTCCTCCTCACTTTTCCTCCTCTCTCCTTTTCCTCTCTTTCTCCTCTCTCTTCCTCCTCTCTCTTCCTCCTCTCTCTTCCTCCTCTCTCTTCCTCCTCTCTCTTCCTCCTCACATTTCCTCCTCTCTCCTTTTCCTCTCTTCCTCCTCTCTCTTCCTCCACAGTTTTCCTCCTCTCTCTTCCTCCTCTCTCTTCATATCCTCTTTTCCTCCTCTCTCCTCTTCCTCTCTCTTCCTCCTTCCTCTTCCTCCTCTCTCTTTCCCCTCTCTCTTCCTCCTCTCTCTTCCTGCTCTCTTCCTCCTCTCTCTTCCTCCTCTCGCTTGCTCCTCTCTACCCCTCCGCTCTCTTCCCCCTCGCTCTTCCTCCTCTCTCTTCCCCTTCTCTTTTCCTCCTCTCTCTTCCTCCTCACTTTTCCTCCTCTCTCCTTTTCCTCTCTTCCTCCTCTCTCTTCCTCCTCTCTCTTCCTCCTCTCTCTTCCTCCTCCCTCTTTTTCCTCTCTCTTCCTCCTCTCTCTTCCTCCTCTGTCTTCCTCCTCTCTCCTCTTCCATTGTTTTCCACCTCTCTCTTTCTCCTCTCTCTTCCTCCTCTCTCTTCCTCCTCTCTTTTCCTCCTCTCTTGTCCTCCTATCTCATTTTCCTCTCTCTTCCTCCTCTCTCTTCCTCCTCTCTCTTCCTCCTCTCTCTTTCTCCTCTCTAGTCCTACTCTCTCTTCCTCCTCTCTCCTTTTCCTCTCTCCTCCTCCTCTCTCTTCCTCCACTCTCTTCCTCCTCTCTTTTCTTCCTCCTCTTCCTCCTCTCCCCTTTTCCTCTCTCTTCCTCCTCTCTCCTTTTCCTCTTTCTTCATCCTTTCTCTTCCTCATTTCTCTTCCTCCTCTCTCTTCCTCCTCTGTCTTTCTCCTCTCTTTTCCTCCTCCTCATTCCCCCATCTTATTTACCACTCTCTTCCTCTTCTCTCATTTTCTTCTCTCTTCCTCCTCTCTCTTCCTCTTCTCTTTTCCTCCTCTCTCTTCCTCCACTCTCTTCCTCCGCTCTCCCCCTCCTCTCTCCCGCTCCTCTCTCTTCCTCCTCTCTTATCCTCCTCTCTCCCCCTCATCTGTGCCCCTCCTCTCTCTTCCTCCTCTCTCTTCCACCTCTCACTTCGTCCTCTCTACCCCTCCTCTCTCTTCCTCCTCTCTCTTCCTCCTCTCTCTTCCTCTTCTCTTTTCCTCCTCTCTCCTCTTCCTCTCTCTTCCTCCTCTCTCTTCCTCCACTCTCTTCCTCCTTTGTCTTCCTTCTCTCTCCTCTTCCTCTCTCTTCCTCCTCTCTCCTCTTCCTCTCTCTTCCTCCTCTCTCTTCCTCCACTCTCTTCCTCTTCTCTTTTCCTCCTCTCTACTCTTCCTCTCTCTTCCTCCTCTCTCTTCCTCCTCTCTCTTCCTCCTCTCTCTTCCTCATCTCTTTTCCTCCTCTCTCCTCTTCCTCTCTCTTCCTCCTTTCTCTTCCTCATCTCTCTTCCTCCTCTCTTTTCCTCCTCTCTCTTCCTCCTCTCCCCTTTTCCACTCTCTTCCTTCTCTCTCCTCTTCCTCTGTCTTCCACCTCTCTCTTCCTCCTCTGTCTTCCTCCTCTCTCCTCTTCCGCTCTCTTCCTCCTCTCTCTTCCTCCGCTCTCTTTCTCCTATGTCTTCCTCGTCGCTCTTTCTCCTCTCTCTTCCTCCTCTCTCTTCCTCCTCTCTCTTCCTGCTCTATCTTCCTCCTCTCTACCCCTCCTCTCTCTTCCTCCTCTCTCTTCCTCCTCTCTCTTCCTTTTCTCTTTTCCTCCTCTCTCCTTTTCCTCTCTTCCTCCTCTCTCTTCCTCCTCTCTCTTCCTCCTCTCTCTTCCTTCTCTCTCTTGCTCCTCTCTCTTTTTCCTCTCTCTTCCTCCACTCTCTTCCTCCTCTGTCTTCCTTCTCTCTCCTCTTCCTCTGTCTTCCTCCTCACATTTTCCTCCTCTCTCTTCCTCCTCACTTTTCCTCCTCTCTCTTTCTCCTCTCTAGTCCTACTCTCTCTTCCTCCTCTCTCATTTTCCTCTCTCTTCCTCCTCTCTCTTCCTCCTCTCTCTTCCTCCTCTCTCTTTCTCCTCTCTAGTCCTACTCTCTCTTCCTCCTCTCTCCTTTTCCTCTCTCCTCCTCCTCTCTCTTCCTCCACTCTCTTCCTCCTCTCTTTTCTTCCTCCTCTTCCTCCTCTCCCCTTTTCCTCTCTCTTCCTCCTCTCTCCTTTTCCTCTTTCTTCATCCTTTCTCTTCCTCATTTCTCTTCCTCCTCTCTCTTCCTCCTCTGTCTTTCTCCTCTCTTTTCCTCCTCCTCATTCCCCCATCTTATTTACCACTCTCTTCCTCTTCTCTCATTTTCTTCTCTCTTCCTCCTCTCTCTTCCTCTTCTCTTTTCCTCCTCTCTCTTCCTCCACTCTCTTCCTCCGCTCTCCCCCTCCTCTCTCCCGCTCCTCTCTCTTCCTCCTCTCTTATCCTCCTCTCTCCCCCTCATCTGTGCCCCTCCTCTCTCTTCCTCCTCTCTCTTCCACCTCTCACTTCGTCCTCTCTACCCCTCCTCTCTCTTCCTCCTCTCTCTTCCTCCTCTCTCTTCCTCTTCTCTTTTCCTCCTCTCTCCTCTTCCTCTCTCTTCCTCCTCTCTCTTCCTCCACTCTCTTCCTCCTTTGTCTTCCTTCTCTCTCCTCTTCCTCTCTCTTCCTCCTCTCTCCTCTTCCTCTCTCTTCCTCCTCTCTCTTCCTCCACTCTCTTCCTCTTCTCTTTTCCTCCTCTCTACTCTTCCTCTCTCTTCCTCCTCTCTCTTCCTCCTCTCTCTTCCTCCTCTCTCTTCCTCATCTCTTTTCCTCCTCTCTCCTCTTCCTCTCTCTTCCTCCTTTCTCTTCCTCATCTCTCTTCCTCCTCTCTTTTCCTCCTCTCTCTTCCTCCTCTCCCCTTTTCCACTCTCTTCCTTCTCTCTCCTCTTCCTCTGTCTTCCACCTCTCTCTTCCTCCTCTGTCTTCCTCCTCTCTCCTCTTCCGCTCTCTTCCTCCTCTCTCTTCCTCCGCTCTCTTTCTCCTATGTCTTCCTCGTCGCTCTTTCTCCTCTCTCTTCCTCCTCTCTCTTCCTCCTCTCTCTTCCTGCTCTATCTTCCTCCTCTCTACCCCTCCTCTCTCTTCCTCCTCTCTCTTCCTCCTCTCTCTTCCTTTTCTCTTTTCCTCCTCTCTCCTTTTCCTCTCTTCCTCCTCTCTCTTCCTCCTCTCTCTTCCTCCTCTCTCTTCCTTCTCTCTCTTGCTCCTCTCTCTTTTTCCTCTCTCTTCCTCCACTCTCTTCCTCCTCTGTCTTCCTTCTCTCTCCTCTTCCTCTGTCTTCCTCCTCACATTTTCCTCCTCTCTCTTCCTCCTCACTTTTCCTCCTCTCTCCTTTTCCTCTCTTCCTCCTCTCTCTTCCTCCTCTCTCTTCCTCCTCTCTCTTTTCCTCTCTCTTCCTCCACTCTCTACTTCCTCTGTCTTCCTTATCTCTCCTCTTCCTCTGTCTTCCACCTCTCTCTTCCTCCTCTCTCTTCCTCCTCTCTCTTCCTCCTCTCTCTTCCTCATCTCTCTTCCTCCTCTCTCTTCCTCTTGTCTTTTCCAACTCTCACTTCCTCCTCACTTTTACTCCTCTCTCCTTTTCCTCTCTTCCTCCTCTCTCTTCCTCCTCTCTCTTCCTCCTCTCTCTTCCTCCTCTCTCTTCCTCTTCTCTTTTCCTCCTCTCTCCTCTTCCTCTCTCTTCCTCCTTTCTCTTCCTCCTCTCTCTTTCTCCTCTCTCTTCCTCTTCTCTCCTCCTCCTCTCTTCCTCCTCTCTCTTCCTTCTCTCTCTTCCTCTCCTCTCTTCCTCCTCTCTCTTCCTTCTCTCTCTTCCTACTCTCTCTTCCTCTTCTCTTTTCCTCCTCTCTCCTCTTCCTCTCTCTTCCTCCTTTCTCTTCCTCCTCTCTCTTTCTCCTCTCTCTTCGTCCTCTCTCTTCCTCCTCTATTCCTCCTCTCTCTTCCTCCTCTCTCTTCCTCCTCTCTACCCCTCCTCTCTCTTCCTCCTCTCTCTTCCTCCTCTCTCTTCCTTTTCTCTTTTCCTCCTCTCTCCTCTTCCTCTCCCTTCCACATCTCTCTTCCCCCTCTCTCTTCCTCTTCACATTTCCTAATCTCTCCTTTTCCTCTCTTCCTCCTCTCTCTTCCTCCTCTCTCTTTTTCCTCTCTCTTCCTCCACTCTCTTCCTCCTCTGTCTTCCTTCTCTCTCCTCTTCCTCTCTCTTCCACCTCTCTCTTCCTCCTCTCTCTTCCTCTTCTCTTTTCCTCCTCTCTCATCTTCATCTCTCTTCCTCCTCTCTCTTTCTCCTCTCTCTTCCTCTTCTCTTTTCCTCCTCTATTCTCTTCCTCTCTCTTTCTCCTCCCTCTTCCTCCTTTCTCTACCACCTCTCTCTTCCTCGTCTGTCTTCCTCCTCTCTCTTCCTCCTCTCGCTACCTCCTCTCTCTTCCTCCTCTCCCCTTTTCCACTCTCTTCCTTCTCTCTCCTCTTTCTCTGTCTTCCAGCTCTCTCTTCCTCCTCTCTTTTCCTCTTCACTTTTCTTCCTCTCTCATCCTCCTCTCTCTTCCTCCTCTCGCTTCCTCCTCTCTCTTACTCCTCTCTCTTCCTCCTCTCTCTTCCTCCTCTCTCTTCCTCTTCACTCTTCCTCCTCTCTCTTCCTCTTCTCTTTTCCTATTCTCTCCTCTTCCTCTCTCATCCTCCTCTCTCTTCCTCCTCTCGCTTCCTTCTCTCTCTTCCTCCTCTCTCTTTCTTCTCTCTCTTCCTCCTCTCTCTTCCTCCTCTCTCTTCCTATTCTCCTTACCTCCTCTCTCCTCTTCCTCTCTCTTCCTCCTCTCCCTCCACTCTCTTCCTCCTCTCTCTTCCTTCTCTCTCTTCCTCCTCTCTCTTCCTCCTCTCCCTCTTCTCTTTTCCTCCTCTCTCCTCTTCCTCTCTCTTCCTCCTCTCTCTTCCTCCACTCTCTTCCTAATCTGTCTTCCTCCTCTCTCCTCTTCCTCTGTTTTCCACCTCTCTCTTCCTCCTCTCTCTTCTTCCTCTCTCTTCCTCCTCTCTCTTCTCCTCTCTTTTCCTTCTCTCTCTTCCTCCTCTATCCTTTTCCTCTCACTTCCTTCTCTATCATTTTCCTTTCTCTTCCTCCTCTCTCTTCCTCCTCTATTATTCTCCTCTCTCCTCCTCCATTCTCTTCTTCCTTTCTCTTCCTCCTCCCTCTTCCTCCTCCTTTTTCCTCATCTTTTCTCTTCCTCTCTCTTCCTCCTCCCTCTTCCACCTCGCTCTTTCTCCTGTCTCTATCCTCTCTCTTCCTCCTGTCTCTTCCTCCTCTCTCCTACTCCTGTCTCTTCTTGCTCTCTCTTACTCCTTTCTCTTCCTCCTTTCTCTTCCTCCTCCCTCTTCCTCCTCTCTTCTCTTCCTCTCTCTTTCTCCTCTCTCATTCTCCTCTCTCTTTCTCCTCTCTCTTCCTCCTCTCTCTTCCACCTCTCTCTTTCTCCTCTCTCTTCCAACTCTCTCTTCCTCCTCTCTCTTCCTCCTCTCTCTTCCTCCTCTCTCTTCCTCCTCTCGCTTCCTCCTCTCTCTTCCTCCTCTCTCTTCCTCTTCTCTTTTCCTCCTGTCTCCTCTTCCTCTCTCTTCCTCCTTTCTCATCCTCCTCTCTCTTTCTCCTCTCTCTTCCTCCTCTCTCTTCCTCCTCTCTTCCTCCTCTCTCTTCCTTCTCTCTCTTCCTACTCTCTCTTCCTCTTCTCTTTTCCTCCTCTCTCCTCTTCCTCTCTCTTCCTCCTTTCTCTTCCTCCTCTCTCTTTCTCTTCTCTCTTCATCCTCTCTCTTCCTCCTCTATTCCTCCTCTCTCTTCCTCCTCTCTCTTCCTCCTCTCTACCCCTCCTCTCTCTTCCTCCTCTCTCTTCCTCCTCTCTCTTCCTTTTCTCTTTTCCTCCTCTCTCCTCTTTCTCTCCCTTCCACATCTCTCTTCCCCCTCTCTCTTCCTCTTCACATTTCCTAATCTCTCCTTTTCCTCTCTTCCTCCTCTCTCTTCCTCCTCTCCCTTTTCCTCTCTCTTTCTCCACTCTCTTCCTCCTCTGTCTTCCTTCTCTCTCCTCTTCCTCTCTCTTCCACCTGTCTCTTCCTCCTCTCTCTTCCTCTTCTCTTTTCCTCCTCTCTCCTCTTCCTCTCTCTTCCTCCTCTCTCTTCCTCCTTTCTCTTCCCCTTCTCTTTTCCTCCTCTCTCTTCCTCCTCACTTTTCCTCCTCTCGCCTTTTCCTCTCTTCCTCCTCTCTCTTCCTCCTCTCTCTTCCTCCTCTCTCTTCCTCCACTCTCTTCCTTCTCTGTCTTCTTTCTCTCTCCTCTTCCTCTGTCTTCCACCTCTCTCTTCCTCCTCTCTTTTCCTCCTCTCTCTTCCTCCTCTCACCTTTTCCTCTATCTTCCTTCTCTCTCCTCTTCCTCTGTCTTCCACCTCTCTCTTCCTCCTCTCTCTTCCTCCTCTCTCTTCCTCCTCTCTCTTTCTCCTCTCTCTTCCTCCTCTCTCTTCCTCCTCTCTTCTCTTCCTCTCTCTTTCTCCTCCCTCCTCCTCCTTTCTCTTCCACCTCTCTCTTCCTCCTCTCTCTTCCTCCTCTCTCTTCCTCCTCTCTACCCTGCCTCTCTCTTCCTCCTCTCTCTTCCTCCTCTCTCTTCCTCTTCTCTCTTCCTCCTCTCTCCCCTCTTCTCTCTCTTCCTCCTCTCTCTTCCTCCTCTCTCTTCCTCCTCTCTCTTCCTCCTCTCGCTTCCTCCTCTCTACCCCTCCTCTCTCTTCCTCCTATCTCTTCCTCCTCTCTCTTCCTCTTCTCTTTTCCTCCTCTCTCTTCCTCCTCTCTCTTCCGCCTCTCTCTTCCTCCTCTCTCTTCCATCTCTCTCTTTCTCCTCTCTCTTCCAACTCTCTCTTCCTCCTCTCTCTTCCTCCTCTCTCTTCCTCCTCTCTCTTCCTCTTCTCTTTTCCTCCTCTCTCCTCTTCCTCTCTCTTCCTCCTTTCTCTTCCTCCTCTCTCTTTCTCCTCTCTCTTCCTCTTCTCTCCTCCTTCTCTCTTCCTCCTCTCTCTTCCTTCTCTCTCTTCCTACTCTCTCTTCCTCTTCTCTTTTCCTCCTCTCTCCTCTTCCTCTCTCTTCCTCCTTTCTCTTCTTCCTCTCTCTTTCTCCTCTCTCTTCGTCCTCTCTCTTCCTCCTCTATTCCTCCTCTCTCTTCCTCCTCTCTCTTCCTCCTCTCTACCCCTCCTCTCTCTTCCTCCTCTCTCTTCCTCCTCCCTCTTCCTTTTCTCTTTTCCTCCTCTCTCCTCTTCCTCTCCCTTCCACATCTCTCTTCCCCCTCTCTCTTCCTCTTCACATTTCCTAATCTCTCCTTTTCCTCTCTTCCTCCTCTCTCTTCCTCCTCTCTCTTTTTCCTCTCTCTTCCTCCACTCTCTTCCTCCTCTGTCTTCCTTCTCTCTCCTCTTCCTCTCTCTTCCACCTCTCTCTTCCTCCTCTCTCTTCCTCTTCTCTTTTCCTCCTCTCTACTCTTCATCTCTCTTCCTCCTCTCTCTTTCTCCTCTCTCTTCCTCTTCTCTTTTCCTCCTCTCTTCCCTTCCTCTCTCTTTCTCCTCCCTCTTTCTCCTTTCTCTTCCACCTCTCTCTTCCTCCTCTCTCTTCCTCCTCTCTCTTCCTCCTCTCTTCTCTTCCTCTCTCTTTCTCCTCCCTCTTCCTCCTTTCTCTACCACCTCTGTCTTCCTCCTCTGTCTTCCTCCTCTCTCTTCCTCCTCTCTCTTACTCCTCTCTCTTCCTCCTCTCTCTTCCTCTTCTCTTTTCCTATTCTCTCCTCTTCCTCTCTCATCCTCCTCTCTCTTCGTCCTGTCTTCCTCCTCTCTCTTCCTCCTCTCGCTTCCTCCTCTCTCTTCCTCCTCTCCCCTTTTCCACTCTCTTCCTTCTCTCTCCTCTTCCTCTGTCTTCCAGCTCTCTCTTCCTCCTCTCTCTTCCTCTTCACTTTTCTTCCTCTCTCATCCTCCTCTCTCTTCCTCCTCTCGCTTCCTCCTCTCTCTTACTCCTCTCTCTTCCTCCTCTCTCTTCCTCCTCTCTCTTCCTCTTCACTCTTCCTCCTCTCTCTTCCTCTTCTCTTTTTCTCCTCTCTCCTCTTCCTCTCTCATCCTCCTCTCTTTTCCTCCTCTCGCTTCCTCCTCTCTCTTCCTCCTCTCTCTTTCTTCTCTCTCTTCCTCCTCTCTCTTCCTCCTCTCTCTTCCTATTCTCCTTACCTCCTCTCTCCTCTTCCTCTCTCTTCCTCCTCTCCCTCCACTCTCTTCCTCCTCTCTCTTCCTTCTCTCTCTTCCTCCTCTCTCTTCCTCCTCTCCCTCTTCTCTTTTCCTCCTCTCTCCTTTTCCTCTCTTGCTCCTCTCTCTTCCTCCTCTCTCTTCCTCCTCTCTCTTCTCCTCTCTTTTCCTTCTCTCTCTTCCTCCTCTACCCTTTTCCTCTCACTTCCTTCTCTCTCATTTTCCTTTCTCTTCCTCCTCTCTCTTCCTCCTCTATTATTCTCCTCTCTCCTCCTCCATTCTCTTCTTCCTTTCTCTTCCTCCTCCCTCTTCCTCCTCCTTTTTCCTCATCTTTTCTCTTCCTCTCTCTTCCTCCTCCCTCTTCCACCTCGCTCTTTCTCCTGTTTCTATCCTCTCTCTTCCTCCTGTCTCTTCCTCCTCTCTCCTACTCCTGTCTCTTCCTCCTCTCTCTTACTCCTTTCTCTTCCTCCTTTCTCTTCCTCCTCTCTCTTCCTCCTCTCTTCCTCTCTCTTTCTCCTCTCTTATTCTCCTCTCTCTTTCTCCTCTCTCTTCCTCTTCTCTCTTCCACCTCTCTCTTTCTCCTCTCTCTTCCAACTCTCTCTTCCTCCTCTCTCTTCCTCCTCTCTCTTCCTCCTCTCTCTTCCTCCTCTCTCTTCCTGCTCTCTCTTCCTCCTCTCTCTTCCTCTTCTCTTTTCCTCCTGTCTCCTCTTCCTCTCTCTTCCTCCTTTCTCATCCTCCTCTCTCTTTCTCCTCTCTCTTCCTCCTCTCTCCTCCTCCTCTCTTCCTCCTCTCTCTTCCTTCTCTCTCTTCCTACTCTCTCTTCCTCTTCTCTTTTCCTCCTCTCTCCTCTTCCTCTCTCTTCCTCCTTTCTCTTACTCCTCTCTCCTTCTCCTCTCTCTTCGTCCTCTCTCTTCCTCCTCTATTCCTCCTCTCTCTTCCTCCTCTCTCTTCCTCCTCTCTCTTCCTTTTCTCTTTTCCTCCTCTCTCCTCTTCCTCTCCCTTCCACATCTCTCTTCCCCCTCTCTCTTTCTCTTCACATTTCCTAATCTCTCCTTTTCCTCTCTTCCTCCTCTCTCTTCCTCCTCTCTCTTTTTCCTCTCTCTTCCTCCACTCTCTTCCTCCTCTATCTTCCTTCTCTCTCCTCTTCCTCTCTCTTCCACCTCTCTCTTCCTCCTCTCTCTTCCTCTTCTCTTTTCCTCCTCTCTCCTCTTCCTCTCTCTTCCTCCTCTCTCTTTCTCCTCTCTCTTCCTCTTCTCTTTTCCTCCTCTCTTCTCTTCCTCTCTCTTTCTCCTCCCTCTTTCTCCTTTCTCTTCCACCTCTCTCTTCCTCCTCTCTCTTCCTCCTCTCTCTTCCTCCTCTCGCTTCCTCCTCTCGCTTCCTCCTCTCTGCCCCTCCTCTCTCTTCCTCCTCTCTCTTTCTCCTCCCTCTTACTCCTCTCTCTTCCTCCTCTCCCTTCCTCCTCTCTCTTCCTCCTGTCTCTTTCTCCTCTCTCTTCCTCCTCTCTCTTCCTCCTCTCTTCTCTTCCTCTCTCTTTCTCCTCCCTCTTCCTCCTTTCTCTACCACCTCTCTCTTCCTCCTCTGTCTTCCTCCTCTCTCTTCCTCCTCTCTCTTACTCCTCTCTCTTCCTCCTCTCTCTTCCTCTTCTCTTTTCCTATTCTCTCCTCTTCCTCTCTCATTCTCCTCTCTCTTCGTCCTCTCTTCCTCCTCTCTCTTCCTCCTCTCGCTTCCTCCTCTCTCTTCCTCCTCTCCCCTTTTCCACTCTCTTCCTTCTCTCTCCTCTTCCTCTGTCTTCCAGCTCTCTCTTCCTCCTCTCTCTTCCTCTTCACTTTTCTTCCTCTCTCATCCTCCTCTCTCTTCCTCCTCTCGCTTCCTCCTCTCTCTTACTCCTCTCTCTTCCTCCTCTCTCTTCCTCCTCTCTCTTCCTCTTCACTCTTCCTCCTCTCTCTTCCTCTTCTCTTTTCCTATTCTCTCGGCTTCCTCTCTCATCCTCCTCTCTCTTCCTCCTCTCGCTTCCTCCTCTCTCTTCCTCCTCTCTCTTCCTTCTCTCTCTTCCTCCTCTCTCTTCCTATTCTCCTTACCTCCTCTCTCGTCTTCCTCTCTCTTCCTCCTCTCCCTCCACTCTCTTCCTCCTCTCTCTTCCTTCTCTCTCTTTCTCCTCTCTCTTCCTCCTCTCCCTCTTCTCTTTTCCTCCTCTCTCCTCTTCCTCTCTCTTCCTCCTCTCTCTTCCTCCACTCTCTTCCTAATCTGTCTTCCTCCTCTCTCCTCTTCCTCTGTTTTCCACCTCTCTCTTCCTCCTCTCTCTTCCTCCTCTCTCTTCCTCCTCTCTCTTCTCCTCTCTTTTCCTTCTCTCTCTTCCTCCTCTACCCTTTTCGTCTCACTTCCTTCTCTCTCATTTTCCTTTCTCTTCCTCCTCTCTCTTCCTCCTCTATTATTCTCCTCTCTCCTCCTCCATTCTCTTCTTCCTTTCTCTTCCTCCTCCCTCTTCCTCCTCCTTTTTCCTCATCTTTTCTCTTCCTCTCTCTTCGTCCTCCCTCTTCCACCTCGCTCTTTCTCCTGTCTCTATCCTCTCTCTTCCTCCTGTCTCTTCCTCCTCTCTCCTACTCCTGTCTCTTCCTCCTCTCTCTTACTCCTTTCTCTTCCTCCTTTCTCTTCCTCCTCTCTCTTCCTCCTCTCTTCCTCTCTCTTTCTCCTCTCTTATTCTCCTCTCTCTTTCTCCTCTCTCTTCCTCCTCTCTCTTCCTCCTCTCTCTTCCTCCTCTCTCTTCCTCCTCTCTCTTCCTTCTCTCTTCTCTTCCTCTCTCTTTCTCCTCCCTCTTCCTTCTTTCTCTTCCACCTCCTCTTCCTCCTCTCTCTTCCTCCTCTCTCTTTCTCCACTCTCTTCCTCCTCTGTCTTCCTTTTCTCTCCTCTTCCTCTGTCTTCCAGCTCTCTCTTCCTCCTCTCTCTTCCTCCTCTCTCTTCCTCCTCTCTCTTCCTCCTCTCTCTTCCTCTTCTCTTTTCCTCCTCTCTCCTCTTCCTCTCTCTTCCTCCTCTCTCCTACTCCTGTCTCTTCCTCCTCTCTCTTCCTCCTTTCTCTACCTCCATTCTCTTCCTCCTCCCTCTTCCTCCTCTCTTCTCTTCCTCTCTCTTTCTCCTCTCTCATTCTCCTCTCTCTTTCTCCTCTCTCTTCCTCCTCTCTCTTCCACCTCTCTCTTTCTCCTCTCTCTTCCAACTCTCTCTTCCTCCTCTCTCTTGCTCCTCTCTCTTCCTCCTCTCTCTTCCTCTTCTCTTTTCCTCCTGTCTCCTCTTCCTCTCTCTTCCTCCTTTCTCATCCTCCTCTCTCTTTCTCCTGTCTCTTCCTCCTCTCTCCTCCTCCTCTCTTCCTCCTCTCTCTTCCTTCTCTCTCTTCCTACTCTCTCTTCCTCTTCTCTTTTCCTACTCTCTCCTCTTCCTCTCTCTTCCTCCTTTCTCTTCCTCCTCTCTCTTTCTCCTCTCTCTTTCTCCTCTCTCTTCCTCTTCTCTTTTCCTGCTCTCTTCTCTTCCTCTCTCTTTCTCCTCCCTCTTCCTCCTTTCTCTTACACCTCTCTCTTCCTCCTCTCTCTTCCTCCTCTCTCTTCCTCCTCTCGCTTCCTCCTCTCGCTTCCTCCTCTCTGCCCCTCCTCTCTCTTCCTCCTCTCTCTTTCTCCTCTCTCTTCCTCTCTCTTTTCCTCCTCTCTCCTCTTCCTCTCTCTTCCTCCTCTCTCTTCCTCCTTTCTCCTCTTCCTCTCTCTTCCTCGTCTCTCTTCCTCCTGTCTCTTTCTCCTCTCTCTTCCTCCTCTCTCTTCCTCCTCTCTTCTCTTCCTCTCTCTTTCTCCTCCCTCTTCCTCCTTTCTCTACCACCTCTCTCTTCCTCCTCTGTCTTCCTCCTCTCTCTTCCTCCTCTCTCTTCCTCCTCTCTCTTCCTCCTCTCTCTTCCTCTTCTCTTTTCCTATTCTCTCCTCTTCCTCTCTCATCCTCCTCTCTCTTCGTCCTCTCTTCCTCCTCTCTCTTTCTCCTCTCCCTTCCTCCTCTCTCTTCCTCTTCTCTTTTCCTATTCTCTCCTCTTCCTCTCTCATCCTCCTCTCTCTTCCTCCTCTCCCCTTTTCCACTCTCTTCCTTCTCTCTCCTCTTCATCTGTCTTCCAGCTCTCTCTTCCTCCTCTCTCTTCCTCTTCACTTTTCTTCCTCTCTCATCCTCCTCTCTCTTCCTCCTCTCACTTCCTCCTCTCTCTTGCTCCTCTCTCTTCCTCCTCTCTCTTCCTCCTCTCTCTTCCTCTTCACTCTTCCTCCTCTCTCTTCCTTTTCTCTTTTCCTATTCTCTCCTCTTCCTCTCTCATCCTTCTCTCTCTTCCTCCTCTCGCTTCCTCCTCTCTCTTCCTCCTCTCTCTTCCTCATCTCTCTTCCTCCTCTCTCTTCCTCCTCTCTCTTCCTCTTCTCCTTTCCTCCTCTCTCCTCTTCCTCTCTCTTCCTCCTCTCCCTCCACTCTCTTCCTCCTCTCTCTTCCTTCTCTCTCTTCCTCCTCTCTCTTCCTCCTCTCCCTCTTCTCTTTTCCTCCTCTCTCCTCTTCCTCTCTCTTCCTCCTCTCTCTTCCTCCACTCTCTTCCTCATCTGTCTTCCTCCTCTCTCCTCTTCCTCTGTTTTCCACATCTCTCTTCCTCCTCTCTCTTCCTCCTCTCTCTTCCTCCTCTCTCTTCTCCTCTCTTTTCCTTCTCTCTCTTCCTCCTCTCCCCTTTTCCTCTCACTTCCTTCTCTCTCATTTTCCTTTCTCTTCCTCCTCTCTCTTCCTCCTCTATTATTCTCCTCTCTCCTCCTCCATTCTCTTCTTCCTTTCTCTTCCTCCTCCCTCTTCCTCCACCTTTTTCCTCATCTTTTCTCTTCCTCTCTCTTCCTCCTCCCTCTTCCACCTCGCTCTTTCTCCTGTCTCTATCCTCTCACTTCCTCCTGTCTCTTCCTCCTCTCTCCTACTCCTGTCTCTTCCTCCTCTCTCTTCCTCCTTTCTCTTCCTCCTTTCTCTTCCTCCTCCCTCTTCCTCCTCTCTTCTCTTCCTCTCTCTTTCTCCTCTCTCATTCTCCTCTCTCTTTCTCCTCTCTCTTCCTCCTCTCTCTTCCTCCTCTCTCTTCCTTCTCTCTCTTACTCCTCTCTCTTCCTCCTCTATCTTCCTCCTCTCTTTTCCTCCTCTCTCCTCCTCCCTCTTCCATGTCTCTTCTCCTCCTTTCTTGTCCTGCTCTCTCTTTCTCCTCTCTCTTCCTCCTCTCTCTTCCTCCTCTCTCTTCCTCCTCTCTCTTCCTCCTCTCTCTTCCTCTTCTCTTTTCCTCCTCTCTCTTCCTCCTCACTTTTCCTGCTCTCTCCTTTTCCTCTCTTCTTCCTCCTCTCTTCTTCCTCTCTTTCCTCCTCTCTCTTCCTCCTCTCTCTTCCTCCTCTCTATTCCAACTCTTTCTTCCTCCTCTCTCTTCCTCCTCTCTCTTTTTCCTCTCTCTTCCTCCACTCTCTTCCTCCACTGTCTTTCTTCTCTCTCCTCTTCCTCTGTCTTCCACCTCTCTCTTCCTCCTCTCTCTTCCTCTTCTCTCTTCCTCCTCTCTCTTCCTCCTCTCTCTTCCTCTTCTGTTTTCCTCCTCTCTCCACTTCCTCTCTCTTCCTCCTCTCTCTTCATCCTCTCTCTTTCTCCTCTCTCTTCCTCCTGTCTCTTCTTCCTCTCTTCTCTTCCTCTCTCTTTCTCCTCCCTCTTCCTCCTCTCTACCCCTCCTCTCTCTTCCTCCTCTTTCTTCCTCCTCTCTCTTCCTCTTCTCTTTTCCTCCTCTCTCCTCTTCCTCTCTTTTCCTCCTCTCTCTTCCTCCTCTCTATTCCTCCTCTCTCTTCCTCATCTCGCTTCCTCTTCTCTACTCCTCCTCTCTCTTCCTCCTCTCTCTTCCTCCTCTCTCTTCATCTTCTCTTTACCTCCTCTCTCTTCCTCCTCACTTTTCCTCCTCTCTCCTTTTCCTCTCTTTCTCCTCTCTCTTCCTCCTCTCTCTTCCTTCTCTCTCTTCCTCCTCTCTCATCCTCCTCTCTCTTCCCCTTCTCTTTTCCTCCTCTCTCCTCTTCCTCTCTCTTCCTCCTCTCTCTTCCTCCTCTCTCTTCCTCCTCTCTCTCCTCCTCTCTTTTCATTCTCTCTCTTCCTCCTCTCCCCTTTTCCTCTCACTTCCTTCTCTCTCATTTTCCTTTCTCTTCCTCCTCTCTCTTCCTCCTCTATTATTCTTCTCTCTCTTCCTCCTCTCTCTTCCTCCTCTCTCTTCCTCCTCTCTCTTCCTCCTCTCTCTTCCTCATCTCTCTTCCTCCTCTCTCTTCCTCCTCTCTTTTCCTCCTCTCTCTTCCTCCTTTCTCTTCCTCCTCTCCCCTTTTCCACTCTCTTCCTTCTCTCTCCTCTTCCTCTGTCTTCCAACTCTCTCTTCTCCTCTCTCTTCCTCTTCTCTTTTCCTCCTCTCTCCTCTTCCTCTCTCTTCCTCGTCTCTCTTCCTCCTCTATCTTCCTACTCTCTCTTTCTCCTCTCTCTTCCTCCTCTATCTTCCTCCTCTCTTTTCCTCCTCTCTCCTCCTCCCTCTTCCATGTCTCTTCTCCTCCTTTCTTCTCCTGCTCTCTCTTCCTCCTCTCTCTTCCTCCTCTCTCTTCCTCCTCTCTCTTACTCCTCCCTCTTTTTCCTCTCTCTTCCTCCTCTCTCTTCCTTCTCTGTCTTCCTCCTCTCTCCTCTTCCTTTGTTTTCCACCTCTCTCTTCCTCCTCTCTCTTCCTCCTCTCTCTTCCTCCTCTCTTTTCCTCCTCTCTTGTCCTCCTATCTCATTTTCCTCTCTCTTCCTCCTCTCTCTTTCTCCTCTCTCTTCCTCCTCTCTCTTTCTTCTCTCTAGTCCTATTCTCTCTTCCTCCTCTCTCCTTTTCCTCTCTCCTCCTCCTCTCTCTTCCTCCACTCTCTTCCTCCTCTCTTTTCTTCCTCCTCTTCCTCCTCTCCCCTTTTCCTCTCTCTTCCTCCTCTCTCCTTTTCTCTTTCTTCATCCTTTCTCTTCCTCATTTCTCTTCCTCCTCTCTCTTCCTCCTCTGTCTTTCTCCTCTCTTTTCCTCCTCCTCATTCCCCCATCTTATTTACCACTCTCTTCCTCTTCTCTCATTTTCTTCTCTCTTCCTCCTCTCTCTTCCTCCTGTCTTTTCCTCCTCTCTCTTCCTCCACTCTCTTCCTCCGCTCTCCCCCTCCTCTCTCCCGCTCCTCTCTCTTCCTCCTCTCTCATCCTCCTCTCTCCCCCTCATCTGTGCCCCTCCTCTCTCTTCCTCCTCTCTCTTCCACCTCTCGCTTCGTCCTCTCTACCCCTCCTCTCTCTTCCTCCTCTCTCTTCCTCCTCTCTCTTCCTCTTCTCTTTTCCTCCTCTCTCCTCTTCCTCTCCCTTCCACCTCCCTCTTCCTCCTCTCTCTTCCTCCTCACATTTCCTCCTCTCTCCTTTTCCTCTCTTCCTCCTCTCTCTTCCTCCTCTCTCTTGCTCCACTCTCTTCCTCCTTTGTCTTCCTTCTCTCTCCTCTTCCTTTCTCTTCCTCCTCGCTCTTCCTCCTCTCTCTTCCTCCTCTCTCTTCCTCCACTCTCTTCCTCTTCTCTTTTCCTCCTCTCTACTCTTCCTCTCTCTTCCTCCTCTCTCTTCCTCCTCTCTCTTCCTCCTCTCTCTTCCTCATCTCTTTTCCTCCTCTCTCCTCTTCCTCTCTCTTCCTCGTTTCTCTTCCTCATCTCTCTTCCTCCTACTTTTCCTCCTCTCTTTTCCTCCTCTCTCTTCCTCCTCTCCCCTTTTCCACTCTCTTCCTTCTCTCTCCTCTTCCTCTGTCTTCCACCTCTCTCTTCCTCCTCTGTCTTCCTCCTCTCTCCTCTTCCGCTCTCTTCCTCCTCTCTCTTCCTGTGCTCTCTTTCTCCTATCTCTTCCTCGTCGCTCTTCCTCCTCTCTCTTCCTCCTCTATCTTCCTCCTCTCTACCCCTCCTCTCTCTTCCTCCTCTCTCTTCCTCCTCTCTCTTCCTTTTCTCTTTTCCTCCTCTCTCCTTTTCCTCTCTTCCTCCTCTCTCTTCCTCCTCTCTCTTCCTCCTCTCTCTTCCTTCTCTCTCTTGCTCCTCTCTCTTTTTCCTCTCTCTTCCTCCACTCTCTTCCTCCTCTGTCTTCCTTCTCTCTCCTCTTCCTCTGTCTTCCTCCTCACATTTTCCTCCTCTCTCTTCCTCCTCACTTTTCCTCCTCTCTCCTTTTCCTCTCTTCCTCCTCTCTCTTCCTCCTCTCTCTCCCTCCTCTCTCTTTTTCCTCTCTCTTCCTCCACTCTCTACTTCCTCTGTCTTCCTTATCTCTCCTCTTCCTCTGTCTTCCACCTCTTTCTTCCTCCTCTCTCTTCCTCCTCTCTCTTCCTCCTCTCTCTTCCTCATCTCTCTTACTCCTCTCTCTTCCTCTTCTCTTTTCCTCCTTCTCACTTCCTCCTCACTTTTCCTCCTCTCTCCTTTTCCTCTCTTCCTTCTTTCTCTTCCTCCTCTCTCTTCCTCCTCTCTCTTCCTCCTCTCTCTTCCTCCTCTCTCTTCCTCATCTCTTTTCCTCCTCTCTCCTCTTCCTCTCTTTTCCTCCTTTCTCTTCCTCATCTCTCTTCCTCCTCTCTCTTCCTCCTCTCTTTTTCTCCTCTCCCTTCCTCCTCTCCCCTTTTCCACTCTCTTCCTTCTCTCTCCTCTTCCTCTGTCTTCCACCTCTCTCTTCCTCCTCTGTCTTCCTCCTCTCTCCTCTTCCGCTCTCTTCCTCCTCTCTATTCCTCCGCTCTCTTTCTCCTATCTCTTCCTCGTCGCTCCTTCTCCTCTCTCTTCCTCCTCTCTCTTCCTCCTCTCTCTTCCTCCTCTATCTTCCTCCTCTCTACCCCTCCTCTCTCTTCCTCCTCTCTCTTCCTCCTCTCTCTTCCTTTTCTCTTTTCCTCCTCTCTCCTTTTCCTCTCTTCCTCCTCTCTCTTCCTCCTCTCTCTTCCTCCTCTCTCTTCCTTCTCTCTCTTGCTCCTCTCTCTTTTTCCTCTCTCTTCCTCCACTCTCTTCCTCCTCTGTCTTCCTTCTCTCTCCTCTTCCTCTGTCTTCCTCCTCACATTTTCCTCCTCTCTCTTCCTCCTCACTTTTCCTCCTCTCTCCTTTTCCTCTCTTCCTCCTCTCTCTTCCTCCTCCCTCTTCCTCCTCTCTCTTTTTCCTCTCTCTTCCTCCACTCTCTACTTCCTCTGTCTTCCTTATCTCTCCTCTTCCTCTGTCTTCCACCTCTCTCTTCCTCCTCTCTCTTCCTCCTCTCTCTTCCTCCTCTCTCTTCCTCATCTCTCTTCCTCCTCTCTCTTCCTCTTCTCTTTTCCTCCTCTCACTTCCTCCTCACTTTTCCTCCTCTCTCCTTTTCCTCTCTTTCTCCTCTCTCTTCCTCCTCTCTCTTCCTCCTCTCTCTTCCTCCTCTCTCTTCCTCCTCTCTCTTCATCCTCACATTTCCTCCTCTCTCCTTTTCCTCTCTTCCTCCTCTCTCTTCCTCCACAGTTTTCCTCCTCTCTCTTCCTCCTCTCTCTTCATATCCTCTTTTCCTCCTCTCTCCTCTTCCTCTCTCTTCCTCCTTCCTCTTCCTCCTCTCTCTTTCCCCTCTCTCTTCCTCCTCTCTCTTCCTGCTCTCTTCCTCCTCTCTCTTCCTCCTCTCGCTTGCTCCTCTCAACCCCTCCGCTCTCTTCCCCCTCGCTCTTCCTCCTCTCTCTTCCCCTTCTCTTTTCCTCCTCTCTCTTCCTCCTCACTTTTCCTCCTCTCTCCTTTTCCTCTCTTCCTCCTCTCTCTTCCTCCTCTCTCTTCCTCCTCTCTCTTCCTCCTCCCTCTTTTTCCTCTCTCTTCCTCCTCTCTCTTCCTCCTCTGTCTTCCTCCTCTCTCCTCTTCCATTGTTTTCCACCTCTCTCTTTCTCCTCTCTCTTCCTCCTCTCTCTTCCTCCTCTCTTTTCCTCCTCTCTTGTCCTCCTATCTCATTTTCCTCTCTCTTCCTCCTCTCTCTTCCTCCTCTCTCTTCCTCCTCTCTCTTTCTCCTCTCTAGTCCTACTCTCTCTTCCTCCTCTCTCCTTTTCCTCTCTCCTCCTCCTCTCTCTTCCTCCACTCTCTTCCTCCTCTCTTTTCTTCCTCCTCTTCCTCCTCTCCCCTTTTCCTCTCTCTTCCTCCTCTCTCCTTTTCCTCTTTCTTCATCCTTTCTCTTCCTCATTTCTCTTCCTCCTCTCTCTTCCTCCTCTGTCTTTCTCCTCTCTTTTCCTCCTCCTCATTCCCCCATCTTATTTACCACTCTCTTCCTCTTCTCTCATTTTCTTCTCTCTTCCTCCTCTCTCTTCCTCTTCTCTTTTCCTCCTCTCTCTTCCTCCACTCTCTTCCTCCGCTCTCCCCCTCCTCTCTCCCGCTCCTCTCTCTTCCTCCTCTCTTATCCTCCTCTCTCCCCCTCATCTGTGCCCCTCCTCTCTCTTCCTCCTCTCTCTTCCTCTTCTCTTTTCCTCCTCTCTCCTCTTCCTCTCCCTTCCACCTCTCTCTTCCTCCTCTCTCTTCCTCCTCACATTTCCTCCTCTCTCCTTTTCCTCTCTTCCTCCTCTCTCTTTCTCCTCTCTCTTCCTCCACTCTCTTCCTCCTTTGTCTTCCTTCTCTCTCCTCTTCCTCTCTCTTCCTCCTCTCTCCTCTTCCTCTCTCTTCCTCCTCTCTCTTCCTCCTCTCTCTTCCTCCTCTCTCTTCCTCATCTCTTTTCCTCCTCTCTCCTCTTCCTCTCTCTTCCTCCTTTCTCTTCCTCATCTCTCTTCCTCCTCTCTTTTCCTCCTCTCTCTTCCTCCTCTCCCCTTTTCCACTCTCTTCCTTCTCTCTCCTCTTCCTCTGTCTTCCACCTCTCTCTTCCTCCTCTGTCTTCCTCCTCTCTCCTCTTCCGCTCTCTTCCTCCTCTCTCTTCCTCCGCTCTCTTTCTCCTATCTCTTCCTCGTCGCTCTTTCTCCTCTCTCTTCCTCCTCTCTCTTCCTCCTCTCTCTTCCTGCTCTATCTTCCTCCTCTCTACCCCTCCTCTCTCTTCCTCCTCTCTCTTCCTCCTCTCTCTTCCTTTTCTCTTTTCCTCCTCTCTCCTTTTCCTCTCTTCCTCCTCTCTCTTCCTCCTCTCTCTTCCTCCTCTCTCTTCCTTCTCTCTCTTGCTCCTCTCTCTTTTTCCTCTCTCTTCCTCCACTCTCTTCCTCCTCTGTCTTCCTTCTCTCTCCTCTTCCTCTGTCTTCCTCCTCACATTTTCCTCCTCTCTCTTCCTCCTCACTTTTCCTCCTCTCTCCTTTTCCTCTCTTCCTCCTCTCTCTTCCTCCTCTCTCTTCCTCCTCTCTCTTTTTCCTCTCTCTTCCTCCACTCTCTACTTCCTCTGTCTTCCTTATCTCTCCTCTTCCTCTGTCTTCCACCTCTCTCTTCCTCCTCTCTCTTCCTCCTCTCTCTTCCTCCTCTCTCTTCCTCATCTCTCTTCCTCCTCTCTCTTCCTCTTGTCTTTTCCAACTCTCACTTCCTCCTCACTTTTACTCCTCTCTCCTTTTCCTCTCTTCCTCCTCTCTCTTCCTCCTCTCTCTTCCTCCTCTCTCTTCCTCCTCTCTCTTCCTCCTCTCTCTTTTTCCTCTCTCTTCCTCCACTCTCTTCCTCCTCTGTCTTCCACCTCTCTCTTTCTCCTCTCTCTTCCTCCTCTCTCTTCCTCCTCTCTCTTCCTCCTCTCTCTTCCTCCTCTCTCTTCCTCCTCACATTTCCTCCTCTCTCCTCTTCCTATTTCTTCCTCCTTCCTCTTCCTCCTCTCTCTTTCCCCTCTCTCTTTCTCCTCGCTCTTCCTGCTCTCTTCCTCCTCTCTCTTCCTCCTCTCGCTTGCTCCTCTCTACCCCTCCGCTCTCTTCCCCCTCGCTCTTCCTCCTCTCTCTTCCCCTTCTCTTTTCCTTCTCTCTCTTCCTCCTCACTTTTCCTCCTCTCCCCTTTTCCTCTCTTCCTCCTCTCTCTTCTTCCTCTCTCTTCCTCCTCTCTCTTCCTCCTGTCCCTTTTTCCTCTCTCTTCCTCCACTCTCTTCCTCCTCTCTCTTCCTCCTCTCTTTTCCTCCTCTCTCTTCCTCATCTCTCTTCCTCCTCCCTCTTCCTCCTCTCTCTTCCTCCTCTCTCTTCCTCCACTCTCTTCCTCTTCTCTTTTCCTCCTCTCTACTCTTCCTCTCTCTTCCTCCTCTCTCTTCCTCCTCTCTCTTCCTCCTCTCTCTTCCTCATCTCTTTTCCTCCTCTCTCCTCTTCCTCTCTCTTCCTCGTTTCTCTTCCTCATCTCTCTTCCTCCTCCTTTTCCTCCTCTCTTTTCCTCCTCTCTCTTCCTCCTCTCCCCTTTTCCGCTCTCTTCCTTCTCTCTCCTCTTCCTCTGTCTTCCACCTCTCTCTTCCTCCTCTGTCTTCCTCCTCTCTCCTCTTCCGCTCTCTTCCTCCTCTCTCTTCCTGCGCTCTCTTTCTCCTATCTCTTCCTCGTCGCTCTTCCTCCTCTCTCTTCCTCCTCTATCTTCCTCTTCTCTACCCCTCCTCTCTCTTCCTCCTCTCTCTTCCTCCTCTCTCTTCCTTTTCTCTTTTCCTCCTCTCTCCTTTTCCTCTCTTCCTCCTCTCTCTTCCTCCTCTCTCTTCCTCCTCTCTCTTCCTTCTCTCTCTTGCTCCTCTCTCTTTTTCCTCTCTCTTCCTCCACTCTCTTCCTCCTCTGTCTTCCTTCTCTCTCCTCTTCCTCTGTGTTCCTCCTCACATTTTCCTCCTCTCTCTTCCTCCTCACTTTTTCTCCTCTCTCATTTTCCTCTCTTCCTCCTCTCTCTTCCTCCTCTCTCTTCCTCCTCTCTCTTTTTCCTCTCTCTTCCTCCACTCTCTACTTCCTCTGTCTTCCTTATCTCTCCTCTTCCTCTGTCTTCCACCTCTTTCTTCCTCCTCTCTCTTCCTCCTCTCTCTTCCTCCTCTCTCTTCCTCATCTCTCTTCCTCCTCTCTCTTCCTCTTCTCTTTTCCTCCTTCTCACTTCCTCCTCACTTTTCCTCCTCTCTCCTTTTTCTCTCTTCCTCCTCTCTCTTCCTCCTCTCTCTTCCTCCTCTCTCTTCCTCCTCTCTCTTCCTCCTCTTTCTTTTTCCTCTCTCTTCCTCCACTCTCTTCCTCCTCTGTCTTCCACCTCTTTCTTTCTCCTCTCTCTTCCTCCTCTCTCTTCCTCCTCTCTCTTCCTCCTCTCTCTTCCTCCTCTCTCTTCCTCCTCACATTTCCTCCTCTCTCCTTTTCCTCTCTTCCTCCTCTCTCTTCCTCTACACTTTTCCTCCTCTCTCTCCTCCTCTCTCTTCATATTCTCTTTTCCTCCTCTCTCCTCTTCCTCTCTCTTCCTCCTTCCTCTTCCTCCTCTCTCTTTCCCCTCTCTCTTCCTCCTCTCTCTTCCTGCTCTCTTCCTCCTCTCTCTTCCTCCTCTCGCTTGCTCCTCTCTACCCCTCCGCTCTCTTCCCCCTCGCTCTTCCTCCTCTCTCTTCCACTGCTCTTTTCCTCCTCTCTCTTCCTCCTCACTTTTCCTCCTCTCTCCTTTTCCTCTTTTCCTCCTCTCTCTTCCTCCTCTCTCTTCCTCCTCTCTCTTCCTCCTCCCTCTTTTTCCTCTCTCTTCTTCCTCTCTCTTCCTCCTCTGTCTTCCTCCTCTCTCCTCTTACATTGTTTTCCACCTCTCTCTTCCTCTTCTCTCTTCCTCCTCTCTCTTCCTCCTCTCTTTTCCTCCTCTCTTGTCCTCCTATCTCATTTTCCTCTCTCTTCCTCCTCTCTCTTCCTCCTCTCTTCCTCCTCTCTCTTTCTCCTCTCTAGTCCTACTCTCTCTTGCTCCTCTCTCCTTTTCCTCTCTCCTCCTCCTCTCTCTTCCCCCACTCTCTTCCTCCTCTCTTTTCTTCCTCCTCTTCCTCCTCTCCCCTTTTCCTCTCTCTTCCTCCTCTCTCCTTTTCCTCTTTCTTCATCCTTTCTCTTCCACATTTCTCTTCCTCCTCTCTCTTCCTCCTCTGTCTTTCTCCTCTCTTTTCCTCCTCCTCATTCCCCCATCTTATTTACCACTCTCTTCCTCTTCTCTCATTTTCTTCTCTCTTCCTCCTCTCTCTTCCTCCTCTCTTTTCCTCCTCTCTCTTCCTCCACTCTCTTCCTCCGCTCTCCCCCTCCTCTCTCCCGCTCCTCTCTCTTTCTCCTCTCTCATCCTCCTCTCTCCCCCTCATCTCTGCCCCTCCTCTCTCTTGTTCCTTTCTCTTCCACCTCTCGCTTCGTCCTCTCTACCCCTCCTCCCTCTTCCTCCTCTCTCTTTTTCCTCTCTCTTCCTCCACTCTCTACTTCCTCTGTCTTCCTTATCTCTCCTCTTCCTCTGTCTTCCACCTCTCTCTTCCTCCTCTCTCTTCCTCCTCTCTCTTCCTCCTCTCTCTTCCTCCTCTCTCTTCCTCCTCTCTCTTCCTCTTCTCTTTTCCTCCTCTCACTTCCTCCTCACTTTTCCTCCTCTCTCCTTTTCCTCTCTTTCTCCTCTCTCTTCCTCCTCTCTCTTCCTCCTCTCTCTTCCTCCTCTCTCTTCCTCCTCACATTTCCTCCTCTCTCCTTTTCCTCTCTTCCTCCTCTCTCTTCCTCCACAGTTTTCCTCCTCTCTCTTCCTCCTCTCTCTTCATATTCTCTTTTCCTCCTCTCTCCTCTTCCTCTCTCTTCCTCCTTCCTCTTCCTCCTCTCTCTTTCCCCTCTCTCTTCCTCCTCTCTCTTCCTGCTCTCTTCCTCCTCTCTCTTCCTCCTCTCGCTTGCTCCTCTCTACCCCTCTGCTCTCTTCCCCCTCGCTCTTCCTCCTCTCTCTTCCCCTTCTCTTTTCCTCCTCTCTCTTCCTCCTCACCTTTCCTCCTCTCTCCTTTTCCTCTCTTCCTCCTCTCTCTTCCTCCTCTCTCTTCCTCCTCTCTCTTCCTCCTCCCTCTTTTTCCTCTCTCTTCCTCCTCTCTCTTCCTCCTCTGTCTTCCTCCTCTCTCCTCTTCCATTGTTTTCCACCTCTCTCTTCCTCCTCTCTCTTCCTCCTCTCTCTTCCTCCTCTCTTTTCCTCCTCTCTTGTCCTCCTATCTCATTTTCCTCTCTCTTCCTCCTCTCTCTTCCTCCTCTCTCTTCCTCCTCTCTCTTTCTCCTCTCTAGTCCTACTCTCTCTTCCTCCTCTCTCCTTTTCCTCTCTCCTCCTCCTCTCTCTTCCTCCACTCTCTTCCTCCTCTCTTTTCTTCCTCCTCTTCCTCCTCTCCCCTTTTCCTCTCTCTTCCTCCTCTCTACTTTTCCTCTTTCTTCATCCTTTCTCTTCCTCATTTCTCTTCCTCCTCTCTCTTCCTCCTCTGTCTTTCTCCTCTCTTTTCCTCCTCCTCATTCCCCCATCTTATTTACCACTCTCTTCCTCTTCTCTCATTTTCTTCTCTCTTCCTCCTCTCTCTTTCTCTTCTCTTTTCCTCCTCTCTCTTCCTCCACTCTCTTCCTCCGCTCTCCCCCTCCTCTCTCCCGCTCCTCTCTCTTCCTCCTCTCTTATCCTCCTCTCTCCCCCTCATCTGTGCCCCTCCTCTCTCTTCCTCCTCTCTCTTCCACCTCTTGCTTCGTCCTCTCTACCCCTCCTCTCTCTTCCTCCTCTCTCTTCCTCCTCTCTCTTCCTCGTCTCTTTTCCTCCTCTCTCCTCTTCCTCTCCCTTCCACCTCTCTCTTCCTCCTCTCTCTTCCTCCTCACATTTCCTCCTCTCTCCTTTTCCTCTCTTCCTCCTCTCTCTTCCTCCTCTCTCTTCCTCCACTCTCTTCCTCCTTTGTCTTCCTTCTCTCTCCTCTTCCTCTCTCTTCCTCCTCCCTCTTCCTCCTCTCTCTTCCTCCTCTCTCTTCCTCCTCTCTCTTCCTCTTCTCCTTTCCTCCTCTCTCCTCTTCCTCTCTCTTCCTCCTCTCCCTCCACTCTCTTCCTCCTCTCTCTTCCTTCTCTCTCTTCCTCCTCTCTCTTCCTCCTCTCCCTCTTCTCTTTTCCTCCTCTCTCCTCTACCTCTCTCTTCCTCCTCTCTCTTCCTCCACTCTCTTCCTCATCTGTCTTCCTCCTCTCTCCTCTTCCTCTGTTTTCCACATCTCTCTTCCTCCTCTCTCTTCCTCCTCTCTCTTCCTCCTCTCTCTTCTCCTCTCTTTTCCTTCTCTCTCTTCCTCCTCTCCCCTTTTCCTCTCACTTCCTTCTCTCTCATTTTCCTTTCTCTTCCTCCTCTCTCTTCCTCCTCTATTATTCTCCTCTCTCCTCCTCCATTCTCTTCTTCCTTTCTCTTCCTCCTCCCTCTTCCTCCACCTTTTTCCTCATCTTTTCTCTTCCTCTCTCTTCCTCCTCCCTCTTCCACCTCGCTCTTTCTCCTGTCTCTATCCTCTCTCTTCCTCCTGTCTCTTCCTCCTCTCTCCTACTCCTGTCTCTTCCTCCTCTCTCTTCCTCCTTTCTCTTCCTCCTTTCTCTTCCTCCTCCCTCTTCCTCCTCTCTTCTCTTCCTCTCTCTTTCTCCTCTCTCATTCTCCTCTCTCTTTCTCCTCTCTCTTCCTCCTCTCTCTTCCTCCTCTCTCTTCCTTCTCTCTCTTACTCCTCTCTCTTCCTCCTCTATCTTCCTCCTCTCTTTTCCTCCTCTCTCCTCCTCCCTCTTCCATGTCTCTTCTCCTCCTTTCTTGTCCTGCTCTCTCTTTCTCCTCTCTCTTCCTCCTCTCTCTTCCTCCTCTCTCTTCCTCCTCTCTCTTCCTCCTCTCTCTTCCTCTTCTCTTTTCCTCCTCTCTCTTCCTCCTCACTTTTCCTGCTCTCTCCTTTTCCTCTCTTCTTCCTCCTCTCTTCTTCCTCTCTTTCCTCCTCTCTCTTCCTCCTCTCTCTTCCTCCTCTCTATTCCAACTCTTTCTTCCTCCTCTCTCTTCCTCCTCTCTCTTTTTCCTCTCTCTTCCTCCACTCTCTTCCTCCACTGTCTTTCTTCTCTCTCCTCTTCCTCTGTCTTCCACCTCTCTCTTCCTCCTCTCTCTTCCTCTTCTCTCTTCCTCCTCTCTCTTCCTCCTCTCTCTTCCTCTTCTGTTTTCCTCCTCTCTCCACTTCCTCTCTCTTCCTCCTCTCTCTTCATCCTCTCTCTTTCTCCTCTCTCTTCCTCCTGTCTCTTCTTCCTCTCTTCTCTTCCTCTCTCTTTCTCCTCCCTCTTCCTCCTCTCTACCCCTCCTCTCTCTTCCTCCTCTTTCTTCCTCCTCTCTCTTCCTCTTCTCTTTTCCTCCTCTCTCCTCTTCCTCTCTTTTCCTCCTCTCTCTTCCTCCTCTCTATTCCTCCTCTCTCTTCCTCATCTCGCTTCCTCTTCTCTACTCCTCCTCTCTCTTCCTCCTCTCTCTTCCTCCTCTCTCTTCATCTTCTCTTTACCTCCTCTCTCTTCCTCCTCACTTTTCCTCCTCTCTCCTTTTCCTCTCTTTCTCCTCTCTCTTCCTCCTCTCTCTTCCTTCTCTCTCTTCCTCCTCTCTCATCCTCCTCTCTCTTCCCCTTCTCTTTTCCTCCTCTCTCCTCTTCCTCTCTCTTCCTCCTCTCTCTTCCTCCTCTCTCTTCCTCCTCTCTCTCCTCCTCTCTTTTCATTCTCTCTCTTCCTCCTCTCCCCTTTTCCTCTCACTTCCTTCTCTCTCATTTTCCTTTCTCTTCCTCCTCTCTCTTCCTCCTCTATTATTCTTCTCTCTCTTCCTCCTCTCTCTTCCTCCTCTCTCTTCCTCCTCTCTCTTCCTCCTCTCTCTTCCTCATCTCTCTTCCTCCTCTCTCTTCCTCCTCTCTTTTCCTCCTCTCTCTTCCTCCTTTCTCTTCCTCCTCTCCCCTTTTCCACTCTCTTCCTTCTCTCTCCTCTTCCTCTGTCTTCCAACTCTCTCTTCTCCTCTCTCTTCCTCTTCTCTTTTCCTCCTCTCTCCTCTTCCTCTCTCTTCCTCGTCTCTCTTCCTCCTCTATCTTCCTACTCTCTCTTTCTCCTCTCTCTTCCTCCTCTATCTTCCTCCTCTCTTTTCCTCCTCTCTCCTCCTCCCTCTTCCATGTCTCTTCTCCTCCTTTCTTGTCCTGCTCTCTCTTCCTCCTCTCTCTTCCTCCTCTCTCTTCCTCCTCTCTCTTACTCCTCCCTCTTTTTCCTCTCTCTTCCTCCTCTCTCTTCCTTCTCTGTCTTCCTCCTCTCTCCTCTTCCTTTGTTTTCCACCTCTCTCTTCCTCCTCTCTCTTCCTCCTCTCTCTTCCTCCTCTCTTTTCCTCCTCTCTTGTCCTCCTATCTCATTTTCCTCTCTCTTCCTCCTCTCTCTTTCTCCTCTCTCTTCCTCCTCTCTCTTTCTTCTCTCTAGTCCTATTCTCTCTTCCTCCTCTCTACTTTTCCTCTCTCCTCCTCCTCTCTCTTCCTCCACTCTCTTCCTCCTCTCTTTTCTTCCTCCTCTTCCTCCTCTCCCCTTTTCCTCTCTCTTCCTCCTCTCTCCTTTTCTCTTTCTTCATCCTTTCTCTTCCTCATTTCTCTTCCTCCTCTCTCTTCCTCCTCTGTCTTTCTCCTCTCTTTTCCTCCTCCTCATTCCCCCATCTTATTTACCACTCTCTTCCTCTTCTCTCATTTTCTTCTCTCTTCCTCCTCTCTCTTCCTCCTGTCTTTTCCTCCTCTCTCTTCCTCCACTCTCTTCCTCCGCTCTCCCCCTCCTCTCTCCCGCTCCTCTCTCTTCCTCCTCTCTCATCCTCCTCTCTCCCCCTCATCTGTGCCCCTCCTCTCTCTTCCTCCTCTCTCTTCCACCTCTCGCTTCGTCCTCTCTACCCCTCCTCTCTCTTCCTCCTCTCTCTTCCTCCTCTCTCTTCCTCTTCTCTTTTCCTCCTCTCTCCTCTTCCTCTCCCTTCCACCTCCCTCTTCCTCCTATCTCTTCCTCCTCACATTTCCTCCTCTCTCCTTTTCCTCTCTTCCTCCTCTCTCTTCCTCCTCTCTCTTGCTCCACTCTCTTCCTCCTTTGTCTTCCTTCTCTCTCCTCTTCCTTTCTCTTCCTCCTCGCTCTTCCTCCTCTCTCTTCCTCCTCTCTCTTCCTCCACTCTCTTCCTCTTCTCTTTTCCTCCTCTCTACTCTTCCTCTCTCTTCCTCCTCTCTCTTCCTCCTCTCTCTTCCTCCTCTCTCTTCCTCATCTCTTTTCCTCCTCTCTCCTCTTCCTCTCTCTTCCTCGTTTCTCTTCCTCATCTCTCTTCCTCCTACTTTTCCTCCTCTCTTTTCCTCCTCTCTCTTCCTCCTCTCCCCTTTTCCACTCTCTTCCTTCTCTCTCCTCTTCCTCTGTCTTCCACCTCTCTCTTCCTCCTCTGTCTTCCTCCTCTCTCCTCTTCCGCTCTCTTCCTCCTCTCTCTTCCTGTGCTCTCTTTCTCCTATCTCTTCCTCGTCGCTCTTCCTCCTCTCTCTTCCTCCTCTATCTTCCTCCTCTCTACCCCTCCTCTCTCTTCCTCCTCTCTCTTCCTCCTCTCTCTTCCTTTTCTCTTTTCCTCCTCTCTCCTTTTCCTCTCTTCCTCCTCTCTCTTCCTCCTCTCTCTTCCTCCTCTCTCTTCCTTCTCTCTCTTGCTCCTCTCTCTTTTTCCTCTCTCTTCCTCCACTCTCTTCCTCCTCTGTCTTCCTTCTCTCTCCTCTTCCTCTGTCTTCCTCCTCACATTTTCCTCCTCTCTCTTCCTCCTCACTTTTCCTCCTCTCTCCTTTTCCTCTCTTCCTCCTCTCTCTTCCTCCTCTCTCTTCCTCCTCTCTCTTTTTCCTCTCTCTTCCTCCACTCTCTACTTCCTCTGTCTTCCTTATCTCTCCTCTTCCTCTGTCTTCCACCTCTTTCTTCCTCCTCTCTCTTCCTCCTCTCTCTTCCTCCTCTCTCTTCCTCATCTCTCTTACTCCTCTCTCTTCCTCTTCTCTTTTCCTCCTTCTCACTTCCTCCTCACTTTTCCTCCTCTCTCCTTTTCCTCTCTTCCTTCTCTCTCTTCCTCCTCTCTCTTCCTCCTCTCTCTTCCTCCTCTCTCTTCCTCCTCTCTCTTCCTCATCTCTTTTCCTCCTCTCTCCTCTTCCTCTCTTTTCCTCCTTTCTCTTCCTCATCTCTCTTCCTCCTCTCTCTTCCTCCTCTCTTTTTCTCCTCTCCCTTCCTCCTCTCCCCTTTTCCACTCTCTTCCTTCTCTCTCCTCTTCCTCTGTCTTCCACCTCTCTCTTCCTCCTCTGTCTTCCTCCTCTCTCCTCTTCCGCTCTCTTCCTCCTCTCTCTTCCTCCGCTCTCTTTCTCCTATCTCTTCCTCGTCGCTCCTTCTCCTCTCTCTTCCTCCTCTCTCTTCCTCCTCTCTCTTCCTCCTCTATCTTCCTCCTCTCTACCCCTCCTCTCTCTTCCTCCTCTCTCTTCCTCCTCTCTCTTCCTTTTCTCTTTTCCTCCTCTCTCCTTTTCCTCTCTTCCTCCTCTCTCTTCCTCCTCTCTCTTCCTCCTCTCTCTTCCTTCTCTCTCTTGCTCCTCTCTCTTTTTCCTCTCTCTTCCTCCACTCTCTTCCTCCTCTGTCTTCCTTCTCTCTCCTCTTCCTCTGTCTTCCTCCTCACATTTTCCTCCTCTCTCTTCCTCCTCACTTTTCCTCCTCTCTCCTTTTCCTCTCTTCCTCCTCTCTCTTCCTCCTCCCTCTTCCTCCTCTCTCTTTTTCCTCTCTCTTCCTCCACTCTCTACTTCCTCTGTCTTCCTTATCTCTCCTCTTCCTCTGTCTTCCACCTCTCTCTTCCTCCTCTCTCTTCCTCCTCTCTCTTCCTCCTCTCTCTTCCTCATCTCTCTTCCTCCTCTCTCTTCCTCTTCTCTTTTCCTCCTCTCACTTCCTCCTCACTTTTCCTCCTCTCTCCTTTTCCTCTCTTTCTCCTCTCTCTTCCTCCTCTCTCTTCCTCCTCTCTCTTCCTCCTCTCTCTTCCTCCTCTCTCTTCCTCCTCACATTTCCTCCTCTCTCCTTTTCCTCTCTTCCTCCTCTCTCTTCCTCCACAGTTTTCCTCCTCTCTCTTCCTCCTCTCTCTTCATATCCTCTTTTCCTCCTCTCTCCTCTTCCTCTCTCTTCCTCCTTCCTCTTCCTCCTCTCTCTTTCCCCTCTCTCTTCCTCCTCTCTCTTCCTGCTCTCTTCCTCCTCTCTCTTCCTCCTCTCGCTTGCTCCTCTCTACCCCTCCGCTCTCTTCCCCCTCGCTCTTCCTCCTCTCTCTTCCCCTTCTCTTTTCCTCCTCTCTCTTCCTCCTCACTTTTCCTCCTCTCTCCTTTTCCTCTCTTCCTCCTCTCTCTTCCTCCTCTCTCTTCCTCCTCCCTCTTTTTCCTCTCTCTTCCTCCTCTCTCTTCCTCCTCTGTCTTCCTCCTCTCTCCTCTTCCATTGTTTTCCACCTCTCTCTTTCTCCTCTCTCTTCCTCCTCTCTCTTCCTCCTCTCTTTTCCTCCTCTCTTGTCCTCCTATCTCATTTTCCTCTCTCTTCCTCCTCTCTCTTCCTCCTCTCTCTTCCTCCTCTCTCTTTCTCCTCTCTAGTCCTACTCTCTCTTCCTCCTCTCTCCTTTTCCTCTCTCCTCCTCCTCTCTCTTCCTCCACTCTCTTCCTCCTCTCTTTTCTTCCTCCTCTTCCTCCTCTCCCCTTTTCCTCTCTCTTCCTCCTCTCTCCTTTTCCTCTTTCTTCATCCTTTCTCTTCCTCATTTCTCTTCCTCCTCTCTCTTCCTCCTCTGTCTTTCTCCTCTCTTTTCCTCCTCCTCATTCCCCCATCTTATTTACCACTCTCTTCCTCTTCTCTCATTTTCTTCTCTCTTCCTCCTCTCTCTTCCTCTTCTCTTTTCCTCCTCTCTCTTCCTCCACTCTCTTCCTCCGCTCTCCCCCTCCTCTCTCCCGCTCCTCTCTCTTCCTCCTCTCTTATCCTCCTCTCTCCCCCTCATCTGTGCCCCTCCTCTCTCTTCCTCCTCTCTCTTCCACCTCTCACTTCGTCCTCTCTACCCCTCCTCTCTCTTCCTCCTCTCTCTTCCTCCTCTCTCTTCCTCTTCTCTTTTCCTCCTCTCTCCTCTTCCTCTCCCTTCCACCTCTCTCTTCCTCCTCTCTCTTCCTCCTCACATTTCCTCCTCTCTCCTTTTCCTCTCTTCCTCCTCTCTCTTTCTCCTCTCTCTTCCTCCACTCTCTTCCTCCTTTGTCTTCCTTCTCTCTCCTCTTCCTCTCTCTTCCTCCTCTCTCCTCTTCCTCTCTCTTCCTCCTCTCTCTTCCTCCACTCTCTTCCTCTTCTCTTTTCCTCCTCTCTACTCTTCCTCTCTCTTCCTCCTCTCTCTTCCTCCTCTCTCTTCCTCCTCTCTCTTCCTCATCTCTTTTCCTCCTCTCTCCTCTTCCTCTCTCTTCCTCCTTTCTCTTCCTCATCTCTCTTCCTCCTCTCTTTTCCTCCTCTCTCTTCCTCCTCTCCCCTTTTCCACTCTCTTCCTTCTCTCTCCTCTTCCTCTGTCTTCCACCTCTCTCTTCCTCCTCTGTCTTCCTCCTCTCTCCTCTTCCGCTCTCTTCCTCCTCTCTCTTCCTCCGCTCTCTTTCTCCTATCTCTTCCTCGTCGCTCTTTCTCCTCTCTCTTCCTCCTCTCTCTTCCTCCTCTCTCTTCCTGCTCTATCTTCCTCCTCTCTACCCCTCCTCTCTCTTCCTCCTCTCTCTTCCTCCTCTCTCTTCCTTTTCTCTTTTCCTCCTCTCTCCTTTTCCTCTCTTCCTCCTCTCTCTTCCTCCTCTCTCTTCCTCCTCTCTCTTCCTTCTCTCTCTTGCTCCTCTCTCTTTTTCCTCTCTCTTCCTCCACTCTCTTCCTCCTCTGTCTTCCTTCTCTCTCCTCTTCCTCTGTCTTCCTCCTCACATTTTCCTCCTCTCTCTTCCTCCTCACTTTTCCTCCTCTCTCCTTTTCCTCTCTTCCTCCTCTCTCTTCCTCCTCTCTCTTCCTCCTCTCTCTTTTTCCTCTCTCTTCCTCCACTCTCTACTTCCTCTGTCTTCCTTATCTCTCCTCTTCCTCTGTCTTCCACCTCTCTCTTCCTCCTCTCTCTTCCTCCTCTCTCTTCCTCCTCTCTCTTCCTCATCTCTCTTCCTCCTCTCTCTTCCTCTTGTCTTTTCCAACTCTCACTTCCTCCTCACTTTTACTCCTCTCTCCTTTTCCTCTCTTCCTCCTCTCTCTTCCTCCTCTCTCTTCCTCCTCTCTCTTCCTCCTCTCTCTTCCTCCTCTCTCTTTTTCCTCTCTCTTCCTCCACTCTCTTCCTCCTCTGTCTTCCACCTCTCTCTTTCTCCTCTCTCTTCCTCCTCTCTCTTCCTCCTCTCTCTTCCTCCTCTCTCTTCCTCCTCTCTCTTCCTCCTCACATTTCCTCCTCTCTCCTCTTCCTATTTCTTCCTCCTTCCTCTTCCTCCTCTCTCTTTCCCCTCTCTCTTTCTCCTCGCTCTTCCTGCTCTCTTCCTCCTCTCTCTTCCTCCTCTCGCTTGCTCCTCTCTACCCCTCCGCTCTCTTCCCCCTCGCTCTTCCTCCTCTCTCTTCCCCTTCTCTTTTCCTTCTCTCTCTTCCTCCTCACTTTTCCTCCTCTCCCCTTTTCCTCTCTTCCTCCTCTCTCTTCTTCCTCTCTCTTCCTCCTCTCTCTTCCTCCTGTCCCTTTTTCCTCTCTCTTCCTCCACTCTCTTCCTCCTCTCTCTTCCTCCTCTCTTTTCCTCCTCTCTCTTCCTCATCTCTCTTCCTCCTCCCTCTTCCTCCTCTCTCTTCCTCCTCTCTCTTCCTCCACTCTCTTCCTCTTCTCTTTTCCTCCTCTCTACTCTTCCTCTCTCTTCCTCCTCTCTCTTCCTCCTCTCTCTTCCTCCTCTCTCTTCCTCATCTCTTTTCCTCCTCTCTCCTCTTCCTCTCTCTTCCTCGTTTCTCTTCCTCATCTCTCTTCCTCCTCCTTTTCCTCCTCTCTTTTCCTCCTCTCTCTTCCTCCTCTCCCCTTTTCCGCTCTCTTCCTTCTCTCTCCTCTTCCTCTGTCTTCCACCTCTCTCTTCCTCCTCTGTCTTCCTCCTCTCTCCTCTTCCGCTCTCTTCCTCCTCTCTCTTCCTGCGCTCTCTTTCTCCTATCTCTTCCTCGTCGCTCTTCCTCCTCTCTCTTCCTCCTCTATCTTCCTCTTCTCTACCCCTCCTCTCTCTTCCTCCTCTCTCTTCCTCCTCTCTCTTCCTTTTCTCTTTTCCTCCTCTCTCCTTTTCCTCTCTTCCTCCTCTCTCTTCCTCCTCTCTCTTCCTCCTCTCTCTTCCTTCTCTCTCTTGCTCCTCTCTCTTTTTCCTCTCTCTTCCTCCACTCTCTTCCTCCTCTGTCTTCCTTCTCTCTCCTCTTCCTCTGTGTTCCTCCTCACATTTTCCTCCTCTCTCTTCCTCCTCACTTTTTCTCCTCTCTCATTTTCCTCTCTTCCTCCTCTCTCTTCCTCCTCTCTCTTCCTCCTCTCTCTTCCTCATCTCTCTTCCTCCTCTCTCTTCCTCTTCTCTTTTCCTCCTTCTCACTTCCTCCTCACTTTTCCTCCTCTCTCCTTTTCCTCTCTTCCTCCTCTCTCTTCCTCCTCTCTCTTCCTCCTCTCTCTTCCTCCTCTCTCTTCCTCCTCTTTCTTTTTCCTCTCTCTTCCTCCACTCTCTTCCTCCTCTGTCTTCCACCTCTTTCTTTCTCCTCTCTCTTCCTCCTCTCTCTTCCTCCTCTCTCTTCCTCCTCTCTCTTCCTCCTCACATTTCCTCCTCTCTCCTTTTCCTCTCTTCCTCCTCTCTCTTCCTCTACACTTTTCCTCCTCTCTCTCCTCCTCTCTCTTCATATTCTCTTTTCCTCCTCTCTCCTCTTCCTCTCTCTTCCTCCTTCCTCTTCCTCCTCTCTCTTTCCCCTCTCTCTTCCTCCTCTCTCTTCCTGCTCTCTTCCTCCTCTCTCTTCCTCCTCTCGCTTGCTCCTCTCTACCCCTCCGCTCTCTTCCCCCTCGCTCTTCCTCCTCTCTCTTCCACTGCTCTTTTCCTCCTCTCTCTTCCTCCTCACTTTTCCTCCTCTCTCCTTTTCCTCTTTTCCTCCTCTCTCTTCCTCCTCTCTCTTCCTCCTCTCTCTTCCTCCTCCCTCTTTTTCCTCTCTCTTCTTCCTCTCTCTTCCTCCTCTGTCTTCCTCCTCTCTCCTCTTACATTGTTTTCCACCTCTCTCTTCCTCTTCTCTCTTCCTCCTCTCTCTTCCTCCTCTCTTTTCCTCCTCTCTTGTCCTCCTATCTCATTTTCCTCTCTCTTCCTCCTCTCTCTTCCTCCTCTCTTCCTCCTCTCTCTTTCTCCTCTCTAGTCCTACTCTCTCTTGCTCCTCTCTCCTTTTCCTCTCTCCTCCTCCTCTCTCTTCCCCCACTCTCTTCCTCCTCTCTTTTCTTCCTCCTCTTCCTCCTCTCCCCTTTTCCTCTCTCTTCCTCCTCTCTCCTTTTCCTCTTTCTTCATCCTTTCTCTTCCTCATTTCTCTTCCTCCTCTCTCTTCCTCCTCTTTCTTTCTCCTCTCTTTTCCTCCTCCTCATTCCCCCATCTTATTTACCACTCTCTTCCTCTTCTCTCATTTTCTTCTGTCTTCCTCCTCTCTCTTCCTCCTCTCTTTTCCTCCTCTCTCTTCCTCCACTCTCTTCCTCCGCTCTCCCCCTCCTCTCTCCCGCTCCTCTCTCTTTCTCCTCTCTCATCCTCCTCTCTCCCCCTCATCTCTGCCCCTCCTCTCTCTTGTTCCTTTCTCTTCCACCTCTCGCTTCGTCCTCTCTACCCCTCCTCTCTCTTCCTCCTCTCTCTTCCTCCTCTCTTCCTCTTCTCTTTTCCTCCTCTCTCCTCTTCCTCTCCCTTCCACCTCTCTCTTCCTCCTCTCTCTTCCTCCTCACATTTCCTCCTCTCTCCTTTTCCTCTCTTCCTCCTCTCTCTTCATCCTCTCTCTTCCTCCATTCTCTTCCTCCTTTGTCTTCCTTCTCTCTCCTCTTCCTTTCTCTTCCTCCTCCCTCTTCCTCCTCTCTCTTCCTCCTCTCTCTTCCTCCACTCTCTTCCTCTTCTCTTTTCCTCCTCTCTACTCTTCCTCTCTCTTCCTCGTCTCTCTTCCTCCTCTCTCTTCCTCCTCTCTCTTCCTCATCTCTTTTCCTCCTCTCTCCTCTTCCTCTCTCTTCCTCCTTTCTCTTCCTCATCTCTCTTCCTTCTCTCTCTTCCTCCTCTCTTTTTCTCCTCTCCCTTCCTCCTCTCCCCTTTTCCACTCTCTTCCTTCTCTCTCCTCTTCCTCTGTCTTCCACCTCTCTCTTCCTCCTCTGTCTTCCTCCTCTCTCCTCTTCCGCTCTCTTCCTCCTCTCTCTTCCTCCGCTCTCTTTCTCCTATCTCTTCCTCGTCGCTCTTTCTCCTCTCTCTTCCTCCTCTCTCTTCCTCCTCTCTCTTCCTCCTCTATCTTCCTCCTCTCTACCCCTCCTCTCTCTTCCTCCTCTCTCTTCCTCCTCTCTCTTCCTTTTCTCTTTTCCTCCTCTCTCCTTTTCCTCTCTTCCTCCTCTCTCTTCCTCCTCTCTCTTCCTCCTCTCTCTTCCTTCTCTCTCTTGCTCCTCTCTCTTTTTCCTCTCTCTTCCTCCACTCTCTTCCTCCTCTGTCTTCCTTCTCTCTCCTCTTTCTCTGTCTTCCTCCTCACATTTTCCTCCTCTCTCTTCCTCCTCACTTTTCCTCCTCTCTCCTTTTCCTCTCTTCCTCCTCTCTCTTCCTCCTCCCTCTTCCTCCTCTCTCTTTTTCCTCTCTCTTCCTCCACTCTCTACTTCCTCTGTCTTCCTTATCTCTCCTCTTCCTCTGTCTTCCACCTCTCTCTTCCTCCTCTCTCTTCCTCCTCTCTCTTCCTCCTCTCTCTTCCTCCTCTCTCTTCCTCCTCTCTCTTCCTCTTCTCTTTTCCTCCTCTCACTTCCTCCTCACTTTTCCTCCTCTCTCCTTTTCCTCTCTTTCTCCTCTCTCTTCCTCCTCTCTCTTCCTCCTCTCTCTTCCTCCTCTCTCTTCCTCCTCTCTCTTCCTCCTCACATTTCCTCCTCTCTCCTTTTCCTCTCTTCCTCCTCTCTCTTCCTCCACAGTTTTCCTCCTCTCTCTTCATATTCTCTTTTCCTCCTCTCTCCTCTTCCTCTCTCTTCCTCCTTCCTCTTCCTCCTCTCTCTTTCCCCTCTCTCTTCCTCCTCTCTCTTCCTGCTCTCTTCCTCCTCTCTCTTCCTCCTCTCGCTTGCTCCTCTCTACCCCTCTGCTCTCTTCCCCCTCGCTCTTCCTCCTCTCTCTTCCCCTTCTCTTTTCCTCCTCTCTCTTCCTCCTCACTTTTCCTCCTCTCTCCTTTTCCTCTCTTCCTCCTCTCTCTTCCTCCTCTCTCTTCCTCCTCTCTCTTCCTCCTCCCTCTTTTTCCTCTCTCTTCCTCCTCTCTCTTCCTCCTCTGTCTTCCTCCTCTCTCCTCTTCCATTGTTTTCCACCTCTCTCTTCCTCCTCTCTCTTCCTCCTCTCTCTTCCTCCTCTCTTTTCCTCCTCTCTTGTCCTCCTATCTCATTTTCCTCTCTCTTCCTCCTCTCTCTTCCTCCTCTCTCTTCCTCCTCTCTCTTTCTCCTCTCTAGTCCTACTCTCTCTTCCTCCTCTCTCCTTTTCCTCTCTCCTCCTCCTCTCTCTTCCTCCACTCTCTTCCTCCTCTCTTTTCTTCCTCCTCTTCCTCCTCTCCCCTTTTCCTCTCTCTTCCTCCTCTCTACTTTTCCTCTTTCTTCATCCTTTCTCTTCCTCATTTCTCTTCCTCCTCTCTCTTCCTCCTCTGTCTTTCTCCTCTCTTTTCCTCCTCCTCATTCCCCCATCTTATTTACCACTCTCTTCCTCTTCTCTCATTTTCTTCTCTCTTCCTCCTCTCTCTTTCTCTTCTATTTTCCTCCTCTCTCTTCCTCCACTCTCTTCCTCCGCTCTCCCCCTCCTCTCTCCCGCTCCTCTCTCTTCCTCCTCTCTTATCCTCCTCTCTCCCCCTCATCTGTGCCCCTCCTCTCTCTTCCTCCTCTCTCTTCCACCTCTTGCTTCGTCCTCTCTACCCCTCCTCTCTCTTCCTCCTCTCTCTTCCTCCTCTCTCTTCCTCTTCTCTTTTCCTCCTCTCTCCTCTTCCTCTCCCTTCCACCTCTCTCTTCCTCCTCTCTCTTCCTCCTCACATTTCCTCCTCTCTCCTTTTCCTCTCTTCCTCCTCTCTCTTCCTCCTCTCTCTTCCTCCACTCTCTTCCTCCTTTGTCTTCCTTCTCTCTCCTCTTCCTCTCTCTTCCTCCTCCCTCTTCCTCCTCTCTCTTCCTCCTCTCTCTTCCTCCACTCTCTTCCTCTTCTCTTTTCCTCCTCTCTACTCTTCCTCTCTCTTCCTCCTCTCTCTTCCTCCTCTCTCTTCCTCCTCTCTCTTCCTCATCTCTTTTCCTCCTCTCTCCTCTTCCTCTCTCTTCCTCCTTTCTCTTCCTCATCTCTCTTCCTCCTCTCTTTTCCTCCTCTCTCTTCCTCCTCTCCCCTTTTCCACTCTCTTCCTTCTCTCTCCTCTTCCTCTGTCTTCCACCTCTCTCTTCCTCCTCTGTCTTCCTCCTCTCTCCTCTTCCGCTCTCTTCCTCCTCTCTCTTCCTCCGCTCTCTTTCTCCTATCTCTTCCTCGTCGCTCTTTCTCCTCTCTCTTCCTCCTCTCTCTTCCTCCTCTCTCTTCCTCCTCTATCTTCCTCCTCTCTACCCCTCCTCTCTCTTCCTCCTCTCTCTTCCTCCTCTCTCTTCCTTTTCTCTTTTCCTTCTCTCTCCTTTTCCTCTCTTCCTCCTCTCTCTTCCTCCTCTCTCTTCCTCCTCTCTCTTCCTTCTCTCTCTTGCTCCTCTCTCTTTTTCCTCTCTCTTCCTCCACTCTCTTTCTCCTCTGTCTTCCTTCTCTCTCCTCTTCCTCTGTCTTCCTCCTCACATTTTCCTCCTCTCTCTTCCTCCTCACTTTTCCTCCTCTCTCCTTTTCCTCTCTTCCTCCTCTCTCTTCCTCCTCTCTCTTCCTCCTCTCTCTTTTTCCTCTCTCTTCCTCCACTCTCTACCTCCTCTGTCTTCCTTATCTCTCCTCTTCCTCTGTCTTCCACCTCTCTCTTCCTCCTCTCTCTTCCTCCTCTCTCTTTTTCCTCTCTCTTCCTCCACTCTCTTCCTCCTCTGTCTTCCACCTCTCTCTTTCTCCTCTCTCTTCCTCCTCTCTCTTCCTCCTCTCTCTTCCTCCTCTCTCTTCCTCCTCTCTCTTCCTCCTCACATTTCCTCCTCTCTCCTCTTCCTCTCTCTTCCTCCTTCCTCTTCCTACTCTCTCTTTCCCCTCTCTCTTTCTCCTCTCTCTTCCTGCTCTCTTCCTCCTCTCTCGTCCTCCTCTCGCTTGCTCCTCTCTACCCCTCCGCTCTCTTCCCCCTCGCTCTTCCTCCTCTCTCTTCCCCTTCTCTTTTCCTTCTCTCTCTTCCTCCTCTCTTTTCCTCCTCTCTCCTCTTCCTCTCCCTTCCACCTCTCTCTTCCTCCTCTCTCTTCCTCCTCACATTTCCTCCTCTCTCCTTTTCCTCTCTTCCTCCTCTCTCTTCCTCCTCTCTCTTGCTCCACTCTCTTCCTCCTTTGTCTTCCTTCTCTCTCCTCTTCCTTTCTCTTCCTCCTCCCTCTTCCTCCTCTCTCTTCCTCCTCTCTCTTCCTCCACTCTCTTCCTCTTCTCTTTTCCTCCTCTCTCCTCTTCCTCTCTCTTCCTCCTCTTCTCCACTCTCTTCCTCCTCTCTCTTCCTTCTCTCTCTTCCTCCTCTCTCTTCCTCCTCTCCCTATTCTCTTTTCCTCCTCTCTCCTCTTCCTCTCTCTTCCTCCTCTCTCTTCCTCCACTCTCTTCCTCATCTGTCTTTCTCCTCTCTCCACTTCCTCTGTTTTCCACCTCTCTCTTCCTCCTCTCTCTTCCTCCTCTCTCTTCCTCCTCTCTCTCCTCCTCTCTTTTCCTTCTCTCTCTTCCTCCTCTCCCCTTTTCCTCTCACTTCTTTCTCTCTCATTTTCCTTTCTCTTCCTCCTCTCTCTTCCTCCTCTATTATTCTCCTCTCTCCTCCTCATTTCTCTTCTTCCTTTCTCTTTCTCCTCCCTCTTCCTCCTCCTTTTTCCTCCTCTTTTCTCTTCCTCTCTCTTCCTCCTCCCTCTTCCACCTCCCTCTTTCTCCTGTCTCTATCCTTTCTCTTCCTCCTGTCTCTTCCTCCTCTCTCCTACTCCTCTCTCTTCCTCCTTTCTTTTCCTCCTTTCTCTTCCTCCTCCCTCTTCCTCCTCTCTTCTCTTCCTCTCTCTTTCTCCTCTCTCATTCTCCTCTCTCTTTCTCCTCTCTCTTCCTCCTCTCTCTTCCTCCTCTCTCTTCTTTCTCTCTCTTACTCCTCTCTCTTCCTCCTCTATCTTCCTCCTCTCTTTTCCTCCTCTCTCCTCCTCCCTCTTCCATGTCTCTTCTCCTCCTTTCTTGTCCTGCTCTCTCTTCCTCCTCTCTCTTCCTCCTCTCTCTTCCTCCTCTCTCTTCCTCCTCTCTTTTCCTCCTCTCTTGTCCTCCTATCTCATTTTCCTCTCTCTTCCTCCTCTCTCTTCCTCCTCTCTCTTCCTCCTCTCTCTTTCTCCTCTCTAGTCCTACTCTCTCTTCCTCCTCTCTCCTTTTCCTCTCTCCTCCTCCTCTCTCTTCTCCACTCTCTTCCTCCTCTCTTTTCTTCCTCCTCTTCCTCCTCTCCCCTTTTCCTCTCTCTTCCTCTTCTCTCCTTTTCCTCTTTCTTCATCCTTTCTCTTCTTCATTTCTCTTCCTCCTCTCTCTTCCTCCTCTGTCTTTCTCCTCTCTTTTCCTCCTCCTCATTCCCCCATCTTATTTACCACTCTCTTCCTCTTCTCTCATTTTCTTCTCTCTTCCTCCTCTCTTTTCCTCCTCTCTCTTCCTCCACTCTCTTCCTCCGCTCTCCCCCCTCCTCTCTCCCGCTCCTCTCTCTTCCTCCTCTCTCATCCTCCTCTCTCCCCCTCATCTCTGCCCCTCCTCTCTCTTCCTCCTCTCTCTTCCTCCTCTCTCTTCCTCTTCTCTTTTCCTCCTCTCTCCTCTTCCTCTCCCTTCCACCTCTCTCTTCCTCCTCTCTCTTCCTCCTCACATTTCGCTCCTCCTCTCCTTTTCCTCTCTTCCTCCTCTCTCATCCTCCTCTCTCTTGCTCCACTCTCTTCCTCCTTTGTCTTCCTTCTCTCTCCTCTTCCTTTCTCTTCCTCCTCCCTCTTCCTCCTCTCTCTTCCTCCTCTGTCTTCTCTCTCTATTCCTTTCTCTTATTCTCCTTCCTCTCACTCTTCCTCTACTTCTCTTCTCCACTCTCGTCCTCCCTCCTCTCCTCTCCCCTTTCCCCCTCCTCTCTCTCTACCTCTTCTCTTCCCTCTCTCTCCTCTTCCTCTCTCTTCCTCCTCTCTCCCCTCTTCCTCCTCTCTCTCCTCTCTCTCTTCCTCCTCTCTCTCCTCCCTCTTCTATCTCTTTCCTCCTCTCATCCTCTTCCTCTCTCTTCCTCCTCTCTCTTCCTCCACTCTCTTCCTCATCTCTCCTCCTCTCCCACTTCCTCTGTTTTCCACCTCTCTCTTCCTCCTCTCTCTTCCTCCTCTCTCTTCCTCCTCTCTCTCCTCCTCTCTTTTCCTTCTCTCTTTTCCTCCTCTCCCCTTTTCCTCTCACTTCCTTCTCTCTCATTTTCCTTTCTCTTCCTCCTCTCTCTTCCTCCTCTATTATTCTCCTCTCTCCTCCTCCTTTCTCTTCTTCCTTTCTCTTCCTCCTCCCTCTTCCTCCTCCTTTTTCCTCCTCTTTCTCTTCCTCTCTTCCTCCTCCCTCTTCCACCTCCCTCTTTCTCCTGTGTCTATCCTTTCTCTTCCTCCTGTCTCTTCCTCCTCTCTCCTACTCCTCTCTCTTCCTCCTCTCTCTTCCTCCTTTTCTTTTCCTCCTTTCTCTTCCTCCTCCCTCTTCCTCCTCTCTTCTCTTCCTCTCTATTTCTCCTCTCTCATTCTCCTCTCTCTTTCTCCTCTCTCTTCCTCCTCTCTCTTCCTCCTCTCTCTTCTTTCTCTCTCTTACTCCTCTCTCTTCCTCCTCTATCTTCCTCCTCTCTTTTCCTCCTCTCTCCTCCTCCCTCTTCCATGTCTCTTCTCCTCCTTTCTTGTCCTGCTCTCTCTTCCTCCTCTCTCTTCCTCCTCTCTCTTCCTCCTCTCTCTTCCTCCTCCCTCTTTTTCCTCTCTCTTCCTCCTCTCTCTTCCTCCTCTGTCTTCCTCCTCTCTCCTCTTCCATTGTTTTCCACCTCTCTCTTCCTCCTCTCTCTTCCTCCACTCTCTTCCTCCTCTCTTTTCCTCCTCTCTTGTCCTCCTATCTCATTTTCCTCTCTTTTCCTCCTCTCTCTTCCTCTTCTCTCTTCCTCCTCTCTCTTTCTCCTCTCTAGTCCTACTCTCTCTTCCTCCTCTCTCCTTTTCCTCTCTCCTCCTCCTCTCTCTTCCTCCACTCTCTTCCTCCTCTCTTTTCTTCCTCCTCTTCCTCCTCTCCCCTTTTCCTCTCTCTTCCTCCTCTCTCCTTTTCCTCTTTCTTCATCCTTTCTCTTCCTCATTTCTCTTCCTCCTCTCTCTTCCTCCTCTGTCTTTCTCCTCTCTTTTCCTCCTCCTCATTCCCCCATCTTATTTACCACTCTCTTCCTCTTCTCTCATTTTCTTCTCTCTTCCTCCTCTCTCTTCCTCCTCTCTTTTCCTCCTCTCTCTTCCTCCACTCTCTTCCTCCGCTCTCCCCCTCCTCTCTCCCGCTCCTCTCTCTTCTCCTCTCTTCCTCTTCTCTCTTCTCCTCTCTCCTCCTCCTCTCTCTTCCTCCTATCTACCCCTCCTCTCTCTTCCTCCTCTTTCTTCCTCCTCTCTCTTCCTCCTATCTACCCCTTCTCTCTCTTCCTCCTCTCTCTTCTCCTCTCTCTTCCTCTTCTCTTTTCCTCCTCTCTCTTCCTCCTCTCTCTTCCTCCTCACTCTTTCTCCTCCCTCTTCCTCCTTTCTCTTCCACCTGTCTCTTCCTCCTCCCTCTTCTCCTCTCTCTTCCTCCTTTCTCTTCCTCCTCTCTCTTCCTCTTCTCTTTTCCTCCTCTCTCCTCTTCCTCTCTTCTCCTCTCTCATCCTCCTCTCTCTTTCCTCCTCTCTCTTCCTTCTCTCTCTTCCTCATCTCTCTTCCTCCTCTCTGTTCTCCTCTCTTTTCCTCCTCTCTCTTCCTCCTCTCCCCTTTTCCACTCTCTTCCTTCTCTCTCCTCTTCCTCTGTCTTCCACCTCTCTCTTCCTCCTCTCTCTTCCTCTTCTATTTTCCCCCTCTCTCCTCTTCCTCTCTCTTGCTCTTCTCTCTTCCTCCTCTCTCTTCCTCCTCTCTTCTCTTCCTCTCTCTTTCTCCCCCCTCTATCTCCTCTCTACCCCTCCTCTCTCTTCCTCGTCTCTCTTCCTCCTCTCTCTTTTCCTCTTCTCTTTTCCTCCTCTCTCCTCTTCCTCTCTCTTCCTCCTCTCTCTTCCTCCTCTCTCTTCCTCATCTCTCTTCCTCAACTCGCTTCCTCTTATCTACCCCTCGTCTCTCTTCCTCCTCTCTACCTCCTCTCTCTTCCTCTTCTCTTTTCCTCCTCTCTCTTCCTCCTCTATCTTCGTCCTCTCTACCCCTCCACTCTCTTCCTCCTCTCTCTTCCTCCTCTCTCTTCCTTTTCTCTTTTCCTCCTCTCTCTCCTTTTCCTCTCTTCCTCCTCTCTCTTCCTGCTCTCTCTTCCTCCTCTCTCTTCCTCCTCTCTCTTCCTCCTCACATTTCCTCCTCTCTCCTTTTCCTCTCTTCCTCCTCTCTCTTCCTCCTCTCTCTTACTCCTCTCATTTCCTCCTCTCTCTTCGTCTTCTCTTTTCCTCCTCTCTCCTCTTCCTCTCTCTTCCTCCTTTCTCTTCCTCCTCTCTCTTTCCCCTCTCTCTTCCTCATCTCTCTTCCTCATCTCTCTTCCTCCTCTCTCTCTCCTCCTCTCTTTTCCTCCTCTCTCTTCCTCCTCTCCCCTTTTCCACTCTCTTCCTTCTCTCTCCTCTTCCTCTGTCTTCCACCTCTCTCTTCCTCCTCTCTCTTCCTCCTCTCTCTTCCTCTTCTCTTTTCCTCCTCTCTCCACTTCCTCTCTCTTCCTCCTCTCTCTTTCTCCTCTCTCTTTCTCCTCTCTCTTCCTCCTCTCTTTTCCTCCTCTCTTCTCTTCCTCTCTCTTTCTCCTCCCTCTTCCTCCTCTCTACCCTTCCTCTCTCTTCCTCCTCTCTCTTCCTCCTCTCTCTTCCTCTTCTCTTTTCCTCCTCTCTCCTCTTCTTCTCTCTTCCTCCTCTCTCTTGCTCCTCTCTCTTCCTCTTCTCTCTTTCTCCTCTCTCTTCCTCCTCTCTACCCCTCCTCTCTATTCCTCGTCTCTCTTCCTCCTCTCTCTTCCTCTTCTCTTTTCCTCCTCTCTCCTCTTCCTCTCGCTTCCTCCTTTCTCTTCCTCCTCTCTCTTTCCCCTCTCTCTTCCTCCTCTCGCTTCCTCCTCTCTACCCCTCCTCTCTCTTCCCCCTCTCTCTTCCTCCTCTCTCTTCCCCTTCTCTGTTCCTCCTCTCTCTTCCTCCTCACTTTTCCTCCTCTCTCCTTTTCCTCTCTTCCTCCTCTCTCTTCCTCCTCTCTCTTCCTCCTCTCTCTTCCTCCTCTCTCTTCCTCCTCTCCCTTTTTCCTCTCTCTTCCTCCACTCTCTTCCTCCTCTCTCTTCTTTCTCTCTCCTCTTCCTCAATCTTCCAGCTCTCTCTTCCTCCTCACTCTTCCTCCTCTCTCTTCCTCCTCTTTCTTCCTCATCTCTCTTCCTCCTCTCTCTTCCTCCTCTCTTTTCCTCCTCTCTCTTCCTCCTCTCCCCTTTTCCACTCTCTTCCTTCTCTCTCATCTTCCTCTGTCTTCCACCTCTCTCTTCCTCCTCTCTCTTCCTCCTCTCTCTTCCTCTTCTCTTTTCCTCCTCTCTCCACTTCTCTCTCTTCCTCCTCTCTCTTTCTCCTCTCTCTTTCTCCTCTCTCTTCCTCCTCTCTCTTCTCCTCTCTCTTCCTCTTCTCTTTTCCTCCTCTCTCCTCTTCCTCTCTCTTCCTCCTCTCTCTTCCTCCTCTCTCTTTCTCCTGTCTCTTCCTCCTCTCTCTTACTCCTCTCTTCTCTTCCTCTCTCTTTCTCCTCCGTCTTCCTGCTTTCTCTACCACCTCTCCTTCCTCCTCTCTCTTCCTCCTCTCTCTTCCTCCTCTCTCTTCCTCTCCTCTTTTCCTATTCTCTCCTCTTCCTCTCTCATCCTCCTCTCTCTTCCTCCTCTCGCTTCCTCCTCTCTCTTCCTCCTCTCTCTTCCTCCTCTCTTCCTCCTCTCTCTTCCTCTTCTCTCTTCCTCCTCTCTCTTCCTCTTCTCTCTCTTCTCTCTTCCTCCTCTCTCTTCCTCTTCTCTTTTCCTATTCTCTCCTCTTCCTCTCTCATCCTTCTCTATCTTCCTCCTCTCGATTCCTCCTCTCTCTTCCTCCTCTCTCTTCCTCCTCTCCCTCCTCTCTCTTCCTCCTCTCTGTTCCTCCTCTCCCTCCTCTCTCTTCCTACTCTCTCTTCCTTCTCTCTCTTCCACCTCTCTCTCCTCCTCTCTCTTCCTCTTCTCTTTTCCTCCTCGCTCCTCTTCCCTCTCTTCCTCTCTCTCTTCCTCCACACTCTTCCTCATCTGTCTTCCTCGTCTCTCCTCTTCCTCTGTTTTACACCTCTCTCTTCCTCCTCTCTCTTCCTCCTCTCTCTTCCTCCTCTCTCTCCTCCTCTCTTTTCCTTCTCTCTCTTCCTCCTCTCCCCTTTTCCTCTCACTTCCTTCTCTCTCATTTTCTTTCTCTTCTTCCTCTCTCTTCCTCCTCTATTATTCTCCTCTCTCCTCCTCCTTTCTCTTCTTCCTTCTCTTCCTCCTCCCTCTTCCTCCTCCTTTTTCCTCATCTTTTCTCTTCCTCTCTCTTCCTCCCTCTTCCACCTCCTCTTCTCCTGTCTCTATCCTCTCTCTTCCTCCTGTCTCTTCCTCCTCTCTCCTACTCCTCTCTCTTCCACCTCTCTCTTCCTCCTTTCTCTTCCTCCTTTCTCTTCCTCCTCCCTCTTCCTCCTCTCTTCTCTTCCTCTCTCTCTCTCCTCCATCTTTCTCCTCTCTCTTCTCCTCTCCCTTCCACCTCTCTCTTCTCCTCTCTTTTCCTTCTCTCTCTTACTCCTCTCTCTTCCTCCTCTATCTTCCTCCTCTCTTTTCCTCCTCTCTCCTTCTCCCTCTTCATGTCTCTTCTCCTCCTTTCTTGTCCTGCTCTCTCTTCCTCCTCTCTCTTCCTCCTCTCTCTTCCTCCTGTCTCTTTTCCTCTCTCTTCTTTCACTCTCTTCCTCCTCTGTCTTCCTCCTCTCTCCTCTTCCTCTGTTTCCACCTCTCTCTTCCTCCTCTCTCTTCCTCCTCTCTCTTCCTCCTCTCTTTTCCTCCTCTCTTTTCCTCCTATCTCATTTTCCTCTCTCTTCCTCCTCTCTCTTCCTCCTCTCTCTTCCTCCTCTCTCTTTCTCCTCTGTAGTCCTAACTCTCTTCCTCCTCTCTCCTTTCCTCTCTCTTCCTCCTCTCTCTTCCTCCACTCTCTTCTCCTCTCTCCTTTTCTTCTTTCTTCATCCTTTCTCTTCCTCATTTCTCTTCCTCCTCTCTCTTCCTCCTCTGTCTTTCTCCTCTCTTTCTCCTCCTCATTCCCCCCATCTTATTTTCCACTCTCTTCCTCTTCTCTCATTTCTTCTCTCTTCCTGCTCTCTCTTCCTCCTCTCTCTTCCTCCTCTCTCTTCCTCCACTCTCTTCCTCCGCTCTCCCCCTCCTCTCTCCCGCTCCTCTCTCTTCCTCCTCTCTCTTCCTCCTGTCTTGTTTCTCTCTCTTCCTCCTCTCTCATCCTCCTCTCTCCCCTCATCTCTCTCCCTCCTCTCTCTTCCTCCTCTCTCTTCCTCTTCTCTTTCCTCCTCTCTCCTCTTCCTCTCCTTCCACCCTCTCTTTTCCTCCTCTCTCTTCCTCCTCACATTTCCTCCTCTCTCTTTTCCTCTCTTCCTCCTCTCTCTTCCTCCTCTCTATTCCTCCACTCTCCTTCCTCCTTTGTCTTCCTCCTCTCCTCTTCCTCTCTCTTCCTCCTCCTCTTCCTCCTCTCTTCCTCTCTCTCTTCCTCCTCTCTCTTCCTCCTCTCTCTTCCTCCTCTCTTCTCTTCCTCTCTCTTTCTCCTCCCTCTTCCTCCTTTCTCTTCCACCTCTCTCTTCCTCTCTATCTTCCTTCTCTCTCTTCCTCCTCTCTACCCCTCCTCTCTCTTCCTCCTCTCTCTTCCTCCTAATCTTCCTCTTCTCTTTTCCTCCTCTCTCCTCTTCCTCTCTTTCCTCCTCTCTCTTCCTCCTCACTTTTCCTCCTCTATCCTTTTCCTCTCTTCCTCCTCTCTCTTCCTCCTCTCTCTTCCTCCTCTCTCTTCCTCCTCTCTCTTCCTCCTCTCTCTTTTCCTCCTCTTCCTCCACTCTCTTCCTCCTCTGTCTTCCACCTCTCTCTTCCTCCTCTCTCTTCCTCCTCTCTCTTCCTCCTCTCTCTTCCTCCTCTCTCTTCCTCCTCTCTCTTTTTCCTCTCTCTTCCTCCACTCTCTTCCTCCTCTTTCTTTTCTTTTTCCTCCTCTCTCCTCTTCCTCTCTTCCTCCTTTCTCTCCTCCTCTCTCTTCTCCTCTCTCTTCCTCCTCACTTTTCCTCCTCTCTCTTCCTCTCTCTTCCTCCTCACATTCCTCCTCTCTCCTTTCCTCTCTTCTCCTCTCTCTTCCTCCTAGTCTTCCTCTTCTCTTTCCTCCTCTCTCCTCTTCCTCTCTTTTCCCCCTCTCTCTTCCTCCTCACTTTTCCTCCTCTCTCCTTTCCTCTCTTCTCCTCTCTCTTCCTCCTCTCTCTTCCTCCTCTCTCTTTTTCCTCTCTCTTCCTCCACTCTCTTCCTCCTCTGTCTTCCACCTCTCTCTTTCTCCTCTCTCTTCCTCCTCTCTCTTCCTTCTCTCTCTTCCTCCTCTCTCTTTCTCTTCACATTTCCTCCTCTCTCCTTTTCCTCTCTTCCTCCTCTCTCTTCCTCCTCTCTCTTCCTCCTCTCTCTTCCTCTTCTCTTTCCTCCTCTCTCCACTTCCTCTCTCTTCCTCCTCTCTCTTTCTCCTCTCTCTTTCTCCTCTCTCTTCCTCCTCTCTCTTCCTCCTCTCTTCTCTTCCTCTCTCTTTCTCCTCCCTCTTCCTCCTCTCTACCCCTCCACTCTCTTCCTCCTCTCTCTTCCTCCTCTCTCTTCCTCTTCTCTTTTCCTCCTCTCTCCTCTTCCTCTCTCTTCCTCCTCTCTCTTGCTCCTCTCTCTTCCTCATTTCTCTTTCTCCTCTCTCTTCCTCCTCTCTACCCCTCCTCTCTATTCCTCGTCTCTCTTCCTCCTCTCTCTTCCTCTTCTCTTTTCCTCCTCTCTCCTCTTCCTCTCTCTTTCTCCTCTCTCTTCCTCTTCTCTCTTCCTCCTCTCTCTTCCTCCTATCTACCCCTTCTCTCTCTTCCTCCTCTCTCTTTTTCCTCTCTCTTCCTCTTCTCTTTCCTCCTCTCTCTTCCTCCTCTCTCTTCCTCCTCACTCTTTCTCCTCCCTCTTCCTCCTTTCTCTTCCACCTGTCTCTTCCTCCTTTCTCTTCCTCCTCTCTCTTCCTCCACTCTCTTCCTCCTATCTCTTCCTCCTCTCTATCCCTCCTCTCTCTTCCTCCTTTCTCTTCCTCCTCTCTCTTCCTCTTCTCTTTCCTCCTCTCTCCTCTTCCTCTCTTCTCCTCTCTCATCCTCCTCTCTCTTCCTCCTCTCGCTTCCTCCTCTCTCTTCCTCCTCTCTCTTCCTTCTCTCTCTTCCTCATCTCTCTTCCTCCTCTCTCTTCCTTCTCTCTCTTCCTCCTCTCTCTTCCTCCTCTCCCCTTTTCCACTCTCTTCCTTCTCTCTCCTCTTCCTCTGTCTTCCACCTATCTCTTCCTCCTCTCTCTTCCTCTTCTATTTTCCCCCTCTCTCCTCTTCCTCTCTCTTGCTCCTCTCTCTTCCTCCTCTCTCTTCCTCCTCTCTTCTCTTCCTCTCTCTTTCTCCCCCCTCTATCTCCTCTCTACCCCTCCTCTCTCTTCCTCGTCTCTCTTCCTCCTCTCTCTTCCTCTTCTCTTTTCCTCCTCTCTCCTCTTCCTCTCTCTTCCTCCTCTCTCTTCCTCCTCTCTCTTCCTCATCTCTCTTCCTCAACTCGCTTCCTCTTATCTACCCCTCCTCTCTCTTCCTCCTCTCTACCTCCTCTCTCTTCCTCTTCTCGTTTCCTCCTCTCTCTTCCTCCTCTCTCTTCCTCCTCTCTCTTCCTCCTCCCTCTTCCTCCTCTCTCTTCCTCCTCTCTTTTTCCTCTCTCTTCCTCCACTCTCTTCCTCCTCTGTCTTCCTTCTCTCTCCTCTTCCTCTGTCTTCCACCTCTCTCTTCCTCCTCTCTCTTCCTCCTCTCTCTTCCTCCTCTCTCTTCCTCCTCTCTCTTCCTCTTCTCTTTTCCTCCTCTCTCCTCTTCCTCTCTCTTCCTCCTCTCTCTTCCTCCTCTCTCTTTCTCCTCTCTCTTCCTCCTCTCTCTTACTCCTCTCTTCTCTTCCTCTCTCTTTCTCCTCCGTCTTCCTGCTTTCTCTACCACCTCTCCTTCCTCCTCTCTCTTCCTCCTCTCTCTTCCTCCTCTCTCTTCCTCTCCTCTTTTCCTATTCTCTCCTCTTCCTCTCTCATCCTCCTCTCTCTTCCTCCTCTCGCTTCCTCCTCTCTCTTCCTCCTCTCTCTTCCTCCTCTCTTCCTCCTCTCTCTTCCTCTTCTCTCTTCCTCCTCTCTCTTCCTCTTCTCTTTTCCTATTCTCTCCTCTTCCTCTCTCATCCTCCTCTATCTTCCTCCTCTCGATTCCTCCTCTCTCTTCCTCCTCTCTCTTCCTCCTCTCCCTCCTCTCTCTTCCTCCTCTCTGTTCCTCCTCTCCCTCCTCTCTCTTCCTACTCTCTCTTCCTTCTCTCTCTTCCACCTCTCTCTCCTCCTCTCTCTTCCTCTTCTCTTTTACTCCTCGCTCCTCTTCCTCTCTCTTCCTCCTCTCTCTTCCTCCACACACTTCCTCATCTGTCTTCCTCGTCTCTCCTCTTCCTCTGTTTTACACCTCTCTCTTCCTCCTCTCTCTTCCTCCTCTCTCTTCCTCCTCTCTCTCCTCCTCTCTTTTCCTTCTCTCTCTTCCTCCTCTCCCCTTTTCCTCTCACTTCCTTCTCTCTCATTTTCTTTCTCTTCCTCCTCTCTCTTCCTCCTCTATTATTCTCCTCTCTCCTCCTCCTTTCTCTTCTTCCTTTCTCTTCCTCCTCCCTCTTCCTCCTCCTTTTTCCTCATCTTTTCTCTTCCTCTCTCTTCCTCCTCCCTCTTCCACCTCCCTCTTTCTCCTGTCTCTATCCTCTCTCTTCCTCCTGTCTCTTCCTCCTCTCTCCTACTCCTCTCTCTTCCACCTCTCTCTTCCTCCTTTCTCTTCCTCCTTTCTCTTCCTCCTCCCTCTTCCTCCTCTCTTCTCTTCCTCTCTCTCTCTCCTCCATCTTTCTCCTCTCTCTTTCTCCTCTCTCTTCCACCTCTCTCTTCTTCCTCTCTTTTCCTTCTCTCTCTTACTCCTCTCTCTTCCTCCTCTATCTTCCTCCTCTCTTTTCCTCCTCTCTCCTCCTCCCTCTTTCATGTCTCTTCTCCTCCTTTCTTGTCCTGCTCTCTCTTCCTCCTCTCTCTTCCTCCTCTCTCTTCCTCCTCTCTCTTCCTCCTGTCTCTTTTTCCTCTCTCTTCTTTCGCTCTCTTCCTCCTCTGTCTTCCTCCTCTCTCCTCTTCCTCTGTTTTCCACCTCTCTCTTCCTCCTCTCTCTTCCTCCTCTCTCTTCCTCCTCTCTCTTCCTCCTCTCTTTTCCTCCTCTCTTTTCCTCCTATCTCATTTTCCTCTCTCTTCCTCTCTCTTCCTCCTCTCTCTTCCTCCTCTCTCTTTCTCCTCTGTAGTCCTAAACTCTCTTCCTCCTCTCTCCTTTTCCTCTCTCTTCCTCCTCTCTCTTCCTCCACTCTCTTCCTCCTCTCTCCTTTTCTTCTTTCTTCATCCTTTCTCTTCCTCATTTCTCTTCCTCCTCTCTCTTCCTCCTCTGTCTTTCTCCTCTCTTTTCCTCCTCCTCATTCCCCCCATCTTATTTTCCACTCTTTTTCCTCTTCTCTCATTTTCTTCTCTCTTCCTGCTCTCTCTTCCTCCTCTCTCTTCCTCCTCTCTCTTCCTCCACTCTCTTCCTCCGCTCTCCCCCTCCTCTCTCCCGCTCCTCTCTCTTCCTCCTCTCTCTTCCTCCTCTGTCTTGTTTCTCTCTCTTCCTCCTCTCTCATCCTCCTCTCTCCCCCTCATCTCTCTCCCTCCTCTCTCTTCCTCCTCTCTCTTCCTCTTCTCTTTTCCTCCTCTCTCCTCTTCCTCTCCCTTCCACCTCTCTTTTCCTCCTCTCTCTTCCTCCTCACATTTCCTCCTCTCTCCTTTTCCTCTCTTCCTCCTCTCTCTTCCTCCTCTCTATTCCTCCACTCTCTTCCTCCTTTGTCTTCCTCCTCTCTCCTCTTCCTCTCTCTTCCTCCTCCCTCTTCCTCCTCTCTCTTCCTCCTCTCTCTTCCTCCTCTCTCTTCCTCCTCTCTCTTCCTCCTCTCTTCTCTTCCTCTCTCTTTCTCCTCCCTCTTCCTCCTTTCTCTTCCACCTCTCTCTTCCTCCTCTATCTTCCTTCTCTCTCTTCCTCCTCTCTACCCCTCCTCTCTCTTCCTCCTCTCTCTTCCTCCTAATCTTCCTCTTCTCTTTTCCTCCTCTCTCCTCTTCCTCTCTTTTCCTCCTCTCTCTTCCTCCTCACTTTTCCTCCTCTCTCCTTTTCCTCTCTTCCTCCTCTCTCTTCCTCCTCTCTCTTCCTCCTCTCTCTTCCTCCTCTCTCTTCCTCCTCTCTCTTTTTCCTCTCTCTTCCTCCACTCTCTTCCTCCTCTGTCTTCCACCTCTCTCTTCCTCCTCTCTCTTCCTCCTCTCTCTTTCTCCTCTCTCTTCCTCCTCTCTCTTCCTCCTCTCTTTTCTTCCTCTCTCTTTCTCCTCCCTCTTCCTCCTTTCTCTTCCACCTCTCTCTTCTTCCTCTATCTTCCTTCTCTCTCTTCCTCCTCTCTAACCCTCCTCTCTCTTCCTCCTCTCTCTTCCTCCTAATCTTCCTCTTCTCTTTTCCTCCTCTCTCCTCTTCCTCTCTTTTCCTCCTCTCTCTTCCTCCTCACTTTTCCTCCTCTCTCCTTTTCCTCTCTTCCTCTTCTCTCTTCCTCCTCTCTCTTCCTCCTCTCTCTTCCTCCTCTCTCTTCCTCCTCTCTCTTTTTCCTCTCTCTTCCTCCACTCTCTTCCTCCTCTGTCTTCCACCTCTCTCTTCTTCCTCTCTCTTCCTCCTCTCTCTTCCTCCTCTCTCTTCCTCCTCTCTCTACCTCCTCTCTCTTTTTCCTTTCTCTTCCTCCACTCTCTTCCTCCTCTCTTCCTCCTCTCTCCTCTTCCTCTCTCTTCCTCCTTTCTCTTCCTCCTCTCTCTTTCTCCTCTCTCTTCCTCCTCACTTTTCCTCCTCTCTCTTCCTCCTCTCTCTTCCTCCTCACATTTCCTCCTTTCTCCTTTTCCTCTCTTCCTCCTCTCTCTTCCTCCTAGTCTTCCTCTTCTCTTTTCCTCCTCTCTCCTCTTCCTCTCTTTTCCCCCTCTCTCTACCTCCTCACTTTTCCTCCTCTCTCCTTTTCCTCTCTTCCTCCTCTCTCTTCCTCCTCTCTTCCTCCTCTCTCTTTTTCCTCTCTTTTCCTCCACTCTCTTCCTCCTCTGTCTTCCACCTCTCTCTTTCTCCTCTCTCTTCCTCCTCTCTCTTCCTTCTCTCTGTTCCTCCTCTCTCTTCCTCCTCACATTTCCTCCTCTCTCCTTTTCCTCTCTTCCTCCTCTCTCTTCCTCCTCTCTCTTCCTCCTCTCTCTTTTTCCTCTCTTTCCTCCACTCTCTTCCTCCTGTCTTCCTCCTCTCTCCTCTTCCTCTCTCTTCCTCCTTTCTCTTTCTCCTCTCTCTTTCTCCTCTCTCTTCCTGCTCTCTCTTCCTCCTCTCTCTTCCTCCTCTCTCTTCCTCCTCACATTTCCTCCTCTCTCCTTTTCCTCTCTTCCTCCTCTCTCTTTCTCCTGTCTCTTCCTCCTCTCTCTTCCTCCTCTCTCTTCGTCTTCTCTTTTCCTCCTCTCTCCTCTTCCTCTCTCTTCCTACTTTCTCTTCCTCCTCTCTCTTTCCCCTCTCTCTTCCTCCTCTCTCTTCCTGCTCTCTTCCCCCTCTCTCTTCCTCCTCTCGCTTCCTCCTCTCTACCCCTCCGCTCTCGTCCCCCTCTCTCTTCCTCCTCTCTCTTCCCCTTCTCTTTTCCTCCTCTCTCTTCCTCCTCACTTTTCCTCCTCTCTCCTTTTCCTCTCTTCCTCCTCTCTCTTCCTCCTCTCTCTTCCACCTCTCTCTTCCTCCTCTCTCTTTCTCCTCTCCCTTTTTCCTCTCTTCCTCCACTCTCTCCCTCCTCTCTCTTCTTTCTCTCTCCTCTTCCTCTGTCTTCCAGCTCTCTCTTCCTCCTCTCTCTTCCTCCTTTCTCTTCCTCCTCTCTTTTCCTCATCTCTCTTCCTCCTCTCTCTTCCTCCTCTCTCTTCCTCCTCTCTCTTCCACCTCTCGCTTCGTCCTCTCTACCCCTTCTCTCTCTTCCTCTTCTCTCTTCCTCCTCTCTCTTCCTCTTCTCATTTCCTCCTCTCTCCTCTTCCTCTCCCTTCCACCTCTCTCTTCCTTCTCTCTCTTCCTCCTCACATTTTCTCCTCTCTCCTTTTCCTCTCTTCCTCCTCTCTCTTCCTCCTCTCCCTTCCTCCACTCTCTTCCTCCTTTGTCTTCCTTCTCTCTCCTCTTCCTCTCTCTTCCTCCTCCCTCTTCCTCCTCTCTCTTCCTCCTCTCTCTTCCCCCTCTCTCTTCCTCCTCTCTCTTCCTCCTCTATCTTCCTCTTCTCTTATCCTCCTCTCTACTCTTCCTCTCTCTTCCTCCTCTCTCTTCCTCCTCTCTTCTCTTCCTCTCTCTTTCTCCTCCCTCTTCCTCCTTTCTCTTCCACCTCTCTCTTCCTCCTCTCTCTTCCTCCTGTCTCTTCCTCCTCTCTACCCCTCTTCTCTCTTCCTCCTCTCTCTTACTCCTAGTCTTCCTCTTCTCTTTTCCTCCTCTCTCCTTTTCCTCTCTTCCTCCTCTCTCTTCCTCCTCTCTCTTCCTCCTCTCTCTTCCTCCTCTCTCTTCCTCCTCTCTCTTTTTCCTCTCTCTTCCTCCACTCTCTTCCTCCTCTGTCTTCCACCTCTCTCTTTCTCCTCTCTCTTCCTCCTCTCTCTTCCTTCTCTCTCTCCTCCTCTCTCTTCCTCCTCACATTTCCTCCTCTCTCCTTTTCCTCTCTTCCTCCTCTCTCTTCCTCCTCTCTCTTCCTCCTCTCTCTTCCTCCTCTCTCTTTTTCCTCTCTCTTCCTTCCACTATCTTCCTTCACTCTCTTCCTCCTGTCTTCCTCCTCTCTCCTTTTCCTCTTTCTTCCTCCTTTCTCTTTCTCCTCTCTCTTTCTCCTCTCTCTTCCTGCTCTCTCTTCCTCCTCTCTCTTTCTCCTCTCTCTTCCTCCTCACATTTCCTCCTCTCTCCTTTTCCTCTCTTCCTCCTCTCTCTTCCTCCTCTCTCTTCCTCCTGTCTCTTCCTCCTCTCTCTTCGTCTTCTCTTTCCTCCTCTCTCCTCTTCCTCTCTCTTCCTCCTTTCTCTTCCTCCTCTCTCTTTCACCTCTCTCTTCCTCCTCTCTCTTCCTCCTCTCTTCCTCCTCTCTGTTCCTCCTCTCTTCCTCCTCTCTCTTCCTCCTCTCGCTTCCTCCTCTCTACCCCTCCGCTCTCTTCCCCTCTCTCTTCCTCCTCTCTCTTCCCCTTCTCTTTTCCTCCTCTCTCTTCCTCCTCACTTTTCTTCCTCTCTCCTTTTCCTCTCTTTCCTCCTCTCTCTTCCTCCTCTCTCTTCCTCCTCTCTCTTCCTCCTCTCTTCTCTTCCTCTCTCTTTCTCCTCCCTCTTCCTCCTTTCTCTTCCACCTCTCTCTTCCTCCTCTATCTTCCTTCTCTCTCTTCCTCCTCTCTACCCCTCCTCTCTCTTCCTCCTAATCTTCCTCTTCTCTTTTCCTCCTCTCTCCTCTTCCTCTCTTTTCCTCCTCTCTCTTCCTCCTCACTTTTCCTCCTCTCTCCTTTTCCTCTCTTCCTCCTCTCTCTTCCTCCTCTCTCTTCCTCCTCTCTCTTCCTCCTCTCTCTTCCTCCTCTCTCTTTTTCCTCTCTCTTCCTCCACTCTCTTCCTCCTCTGTCTTCCACCTCTCTCTTCCTCCTCTCTCTTCCTCCTCTCTCTTTCTCCTCTCTCTTCCTCCTCTCTCTTCCTCCTCTCTTCTCTTCCTCTCTCTTTCTCCTCCCTCTTCCTTCTTTCTCTTCCACCTCTCTCTTCCTCCTCTATCTTCCTTCTCTCTCTTCCTCCTCTCTAACCCTCCTCTCTCTTCCTCCTCTCTCTTCCTCCTAATCTTCCTCTTCTCTTTTCCTCCTCTCTCCTCTTCCTCTCTTTTCCTCCTCTCTCTTCCTCCTCACTTTTCCTCCTCTCTCCTTTTCCTCTCTTCCTCCTCTCTCTTCCTCCTCTCTCTTCCTCCTCTCTCTTCCTCCTCTCTCTTCCTCCTCTCTCTTTTTCCTCTCTCTTCCTCCACTCTCTTCCTCCTCTGTCTTCCACCTCTCTCTTCCTCCTCTCTCTTCCTCCTCTCTCTTCCTCCTCTCTCTTCCTCCTCTCTCTTCCTCCTCTCTCTTTTTCCTCTCTCTTCCTCCACTCTCTTCCTCCTCTCTTCCTCCTCTATCCTCTTCCTCTCTCTTCCTCCTTTCTCTTCCTCCTCTCTCTTTCTCCTCTCTCTTCCTCCTCACTTTTCCTCCTCTCTCTTCCTCCTCTCTCTTCCTCCTCACATTTCCTCCTCTCTCCTTTTCCTCTCTTCCTCCTCTCTCTTCCTCCTAGTCTTCCTCTTCTCTTTTCCTCCTCTCTCCTCTTCCTCTCTTTTCCCCCTCTCTCTTCCTCCTCACTTTTCCTCCTCTCTCCTTTTCCTCTCTTCCTCCTCTCTCTTCCTCCTCTCTCTTCCTCCTCTCTCTTTTTCCTCTCTCTTCCTCCACTCTCTTCCTCCTCTGTCTTCCACCTCTCTCTTTCTCCTCTCTCTTCCTCCTCTCTCTTCCTTCTCTCTCTTCCTCCTCTCTCTTCCTCCTCACATTTCCTCCTCTCTCCTTTTCCTCTCTTCCTCCTCTCTCTTCCTCCTCTCTCTTCCTCCTCTCTTTTCCTCCTCTCTCTTCCTCCTCTCCCCTTTTCCACTCTCTTCCTCCTGTCTTCCTCCTCTCTCCTCTTCCTCTCTCTTCCTCCTTTCTCTTTCTCCTCTCTCTTTCTCCTCTCTCTTCCTGCTCTCTCTTCCTCCTCTCTCTTCCTCCTCTCTCTTCCTCCTCACATTTCCTCCTCTCTCCTTTTCCTCTCTTCCTCCTCTCTCTTTCTCCTGTCTCTTCCTCCTCTCTCTTCCTCCTCTCTCTTCGTCTTCTCTTTTCCTCCTCTCTGCTCTTCCTCTCTCTTCCTACTTTCTCTTCCTCCTCTCTCTTTCCCCTCTCTCTTCCTCCTCTCTCTTCCTGCTCTCTTCCCCTCTCTCTTCCTCCTCTCGCTTCCTCCTCTCTACCCCTCCGCTCTCGTCCCCCTCTCTCTTCCTCCTCTCTCTTCCCCTTCTCTTTTCCTCCTCTCTCTTCCTCCTCACTTTTCCTCCTCTCTCCTTTTCCTCTCTTCCTCCTCTCTCTTCCTCCTCTCTCTTCCACCTCTCTCTTCCTCCTCTCTCTTTCTCCTCTCCCTTTTTCCTCTCTCTTCCTCCACTCTCTCCCTCCTCTCTCTTCTTTCTCTCTCCTCTTCCTCTGTCTTCCAGCTCTCTCTCCCTCCTCTCTCTTCCTCCTTTCTCTTCCTCCTCTCTCTTCCTCATCTCTCTTCCTCCTCTCTCTTCCTCCTCTCTTTTCCTCCTCTCTCTTCCTCCTCTCCCCTTTTCCACTCTCTTCCTTCTCTCTCCTCTTCCTCTGTCTTCCTCCTCTCTCTTCCTCCTCTCTCTTCCTCCTCTCTCTTCCTCCTCTCTCTTCCTCCTCTCTCTTCCTCTTCTCTTTTCCTCATCTCTCCACTTCCTCTCTCTTCCACCTCTCTCTTCCTCCTCTCTCTTCCTCCTCTCTCTTCCTCCTCTGTGTTCCTCCTCTGTCCTCTTCCTCTCTCTTCCTCCTCTCTCTTCCTCCTCTCACTTTTTCCTCTCTCTTCCTCCACTCTCTCCCTCCTCTCTCTTCTTTCTCTCTCCTCTTCCTCTGTCTTCCAGCTCTCTCTTCCTCCTCTCTCTTCTTCCTTTCTCTTCCTCCTCTCTCTTCCTCATCTCTCTTCCTCCTCTCTCTTCCTCCTCTCTCTTCCTCCTCTCTCTTCCACCTCTCGCTTCGTCCTCTCTACCCCTTCTCTCTCTTCCTCTTCTCTCTTCCTCCTCTCTCTTCCTCTTCTCTTTTCCTCCTCTCTTCTCTTCCTCTCCCTTCCACCTCTCTCTTCCTTCTCTCTCTTCCTCCTCACATTTCCTCCTCTCTCCTTTTCCTCTCTTCCTCCTCTCTCTTCCTCCTCTCTCTTCCTCCACTCTCTTCCTCCTTTGTCTTCCTTCTCTCTCCTCTTCCTCTCTCTTCCTCCTCCCTCTTCCTCCTCTCTCTTCCCCCTCTCTCTTCCCCCTCTCTCTTCCTCCTCTCTCTTCCTCCTCTATCTTCCTCCTCACATTTCCTCCTCTCTCCTTTTCCTCTCTTCCTCCTCTCTCTTTCTCCTGTCTCTTCCTCCTCTCTCTTCCTCCTCTCTCTTCGTCTTCTCTTTTCCTCCTCTCTGCTCTTCCTCTCTCTTCCTACTTTCTCTTCCTCCTCTCTCTTTCCCCTCTCTCTTCCTCCTCTCTCTTCCTGCTCTCTTCCCCCTCTCTCTTCCTCCTCTCGCTTCCTCCTCTCTACCCCTCCGCTCTCGTCCCCCTCTCTCTTCCTCCTCTCTCTTCCCCTTCTCTTTTCCTCCTCTCTCTTCCTCCTCACTTTTCCTCCTCTCTCCCTTTCCTCTCTTCCTCCTCTCTCTTCCTCCTCTCTCTTCCACCTCTCTCTTCCTCCTCTCTCTTTCTCCTCTCCCTTTTTCCTCTCTCTTCCTCCACTCTCTCCCTCCTCTCTCTTCTTTCTCTCTCCTCTTCCTCTGTCTTCCAGCTCTCTCTCCCTCCTCTCTCTTCCTCCTTTCTCTTCCTCCTCTCTCTTCCTCATCTCTCTTCCTCCTCTCTCTTCCTCCTCTCTTTTCCTCCTCTCTCTTCCTCCTCTCCCCTTTTCCACTCTCTTCCTTCTCTCTCCTCTTCCTCTGTCTTCCTCCTCTCTCTTCCTCCTCTCTCTTCCTCCTCTCTCTTCCTCCTCTCTCTTCCTCCTCTCTCTTCCTCTTCTCTTTTCCTCATCTCTCCACTTCCTCTCTCTTCCACCTCTCTCTTCCTCCTCTCTCTTCCTCCTCTCTCTTCCTCCTCTGTGTTCCTCCTCTGTCCTCTTCCTCTCTCTTCCTCCTCTCTCTTCCTCCTCTCACTTTTTCCTCTCTCTTCCTCCACTCTCTCCCTCCTCTCTCTTCTTTCTCTCTCCTCTTCCTCTGTCTTCCAGCTCTCTCTTCCTCCTCTCTCTTCTTCCTTTCTCTTCCTCCTCTCTCTTCCTCATCTCTCTTCCTCCTCTCTCTTCCTCCTCTCTCTTCCTCCTCTCTCTTCCACCTCTCGCTTCGTCCTCTCTACCCCTTCTCTCTCTTCCTCTTCTCTCTTCCTCCTCTCTCTTCCTCTTCTCTTTTCCTCCTCTCTTCTCTTCCTCTCCCTTCCACCTCTCTCTTCCTTCTCTCTCTTCCTCCTCACATTTCCTCCTCTCTCCTTTTCCTCTCTTCCTCCTCTCTCTTCCTCCTCTCTCTTCCTCCACTCTCTTCCTCCTTTGTCTTCCTTCTCTCTCCTCTTA
>NW_027436662.1:0-45326 GCF_031877795.1 Strix aluco
TCTCTTCCTCCTCTCTTTCTCCTCTCTCTTCTCTCTCTATCACTCCTCTCTCTTCCTCCTTTCTCTTTCTCCTCTCTTTTCCTCCTCTCTCTTCCTCCTCTCTTCTCTTCCTCTCTCTTTCTCCTCCCTCTTCCTCCTTTCTCTACCAACTCTCTCTTCCTCCTCTCTCTTCCTCCTCTCTCTTCCTCAACTCTTTCCTCCTCTCTCTTTTCTCTCTCTCTTTCTCCCACTCTCTTCCTCCTCTGACTTCCTTCTCTCTGCTCTTCCTCTCTCTTCCTCCTCTCTCTTCCTCCTCTCTCTTCCTCCTCTCTCTTCCTCCTCACATTTCCTCCTCTCTCCTTTTCCTCTCTTCCTCCTCTCTCTTCCTCCTCTCTCTTCCTCCTCTGTCTTTTTCCTCTCTCTTCTTCCACTCTCTTCCTCCTCTGTCTTCTTTCTCTCTCCTCTTCCTCTGTCTTCCAGCTCTCTCTTCCAGCTCTCTCTCCTCCTCTCTCTTCCTCCTCTCTCTTCCTCCTCTCTCTTCCTCCTCTCTCTTTCTTCTCTCTCTTCCTCCTCTCTTCTCTTCCTCTCTCTTTCTCCTCCCTCTTCCTCCTTTCTCTACCAATTCTCTCTTCCTCCTCTCTCTTCCTCCTCTCTCTTCCTCCTCTCTCTTCCTCTTCTCTTTTCCTCCTCTCACTTCCTCCTCACTTTTCCTCCTCTCTCCTTTTCGTCTCTACCTCCTCTCTCTTCCTCCTCTCTCTTCCTCCTCTCTCTTCCTCCTCTCTCTTCCTCCTCTCTCTTTCTCTCTCTCTTCCTCCTCTCTTCTCTTCCTCTCTCTTTCTCCTCCCTCTTCCTCCTTTCTCTACCAATTCTCTCTTCCTCCTCTCTCTTCCTCCTCTCTCTTCCTCCTCTCTCTTCCTCTTCTCTTTTCCTCCTCTCACCTCCTCCTCACTTTTCCTCCTCTCTCCTTTTCGTCTCTACCTCCTCTCTCTTCCTCCTCTCCCTTCCTCCTCTCTCTTCCTCCTCTCTCTTCCTCTCTCTCCCTCTCTTTTTCCTCTCTCTTCCTCCACTCTCTTCCTCCTATGACTTCCTTCTCTCTCCTCTTCCTCTGTCTTCCACCTCTCTCTTCCTCCTCGCTCTTCCTTCTCTCTCTTCCTCCTCTCTCTTCCTCCTCTCTCTTCCTCCTCACATTTCCTCCTCTCTCATTTTCCTCTCTTCCTCTTCTCTCTTCCTCCTCTCTCTTCCTCCTCTATCTTTTTCCTCTCTTTTCCTCCACTCTCTTCCTCCTCTGTCTTCCTTCTCTCTCCTCTTCCTCTGTCTTCCAGCTTCTCTCTTCCTCCTCTCTCTTCCTCCTCTCTCTTCCTCCTCTATCTTCCTCCTCTCTCTTTTTCCTCTCTCTTCCTCCACTATCTTCCTCCTCTGTCTTCCAACTCTCTGTTTCTCCTCTCTTTTCCTCCTCTCTCTTCCTCCTCTCCCTTCCTCCTCTCGCTTACTCCTATCTACCCCTCTTCCTCTTCCTCCTTTCTCTTCCTCCTCTCTCTTCCTCTTCTCTTTTCCTCCTCTCTCTTCCTCCTCTCTCTTCCTCCTCTCTCTTCCTCCTCTCTCTTCCTCCTCTCTCTTTCTCCTCTCTCTTCCTCCTCTCTCTTCCTCCTCTCTTCTCTTCCTCTTTCTTTCTCCTCCCTCTTCCTCCTTTCTCTTCCACCTCTCTCTTCCTCCTCTCTCTTCGTCCTCTCTCTTCCCCTTCTCTCTCTCTCCTATCTCTTCTTCCTCTCTATCCCTCCTCTCTCTTCCTCCTTTCTCTTTCTCCTCTCTCTTCCTCTCTCTTTTCCTCCTCTCTCCTCTTCCTCTCCTTCCACCTCTCACTTTCTACTATCTCTTCCTCCTCACTTTTCCTCCTCTCTCCTTTTCCTCTCTTCCTCCTCTCTCTTCCTCCTCTCTCTTCCTCCTCTCTCTTCCTCCTCTTTCTTCCTCCTCTCTCTTCCTCCTCTTTTTCTTCTCTCTTCCTCCACTCACTTCCTCCTCTGTCTTCCTCCTCTCTCCTCTTCCTCTGTTTTCCACCTCTCTCTTCCTCCTCTCTCCTCCTCCTCTCTCTTCCTCCTCTCTCTTCCTCCTCTCTCTTCCGCCTCTCTTTTCCTCCTTTCTCTTCCTCCTCTCTATTCCTCCTCTCTCTTCCTCCTCTCGCTTCCTCCTCTCTACCCCTCCTCTCTCTTCCTCCTCTCTCTTCCTCCTCTCTCTTCCTCCTCTGTCTTCCACCTCTCTCTTCCTCCTCTCTCTTCCTCCTCTCTCTTCCTCCTCTCTCTTCCTCTTCTCTTTTCCTCCTCTCTCCTCTTCCTCTCTTTTCCTCCTGTCTCTTCCTCCTCTCTATTCCTCCTCTCTCTTCCTCCTCTCGCTTCCTCTTCTCTACCCCTCCTCTCTCTTCCCCCTCTCTCTTCCTCCTCTCTCTTCCCCTTCTCTTTCCTCCTCTCTCTTCCTCCTCACTTTTCCTCCTCTCATCCTTTCCCTCTCTTCCTCCTCTCTTCCTCCTCTCTCTTCCTCCTCTCTCTTCCTCCTCTCGCTTCCTCCTCTCGCTTCCTCCTCTCTTCTCTTCCTCTCCCTTTCTCCTCCCTCTTCCTCCTTTCTCTTCCACCTCCTCTTCCTCCTCTCTCTTCCTCCTCTGTCTTCCTCCTCTCTCTTCCTGCTCTATCTTCCTCCTCTCTAACCCTCCTCTCTCTTCCTCCTCTCTCTTCCTCCTCTTTCTTCCTTTTCTCTTTTCCTCCTCTCTCCTCTTCCTCTCCTTCCTCATCTCTCTTCCTCCTCTCTCTTCCTCCTCACTTTTCCTCCTCTCTCCTTTTCCTCTCTTCCTCCTCTCTCTTCCTCCTCTCTCTTCCTCCTCTCTCTTTCTCCTCTCTCTTCGTCCTCTGTCTTTTTCCTCTCTCTTCCTCCACTCTCTTCCTCCTCTGTCTTCATTCTGTCTCCTCTTCCTCTGTCTTCCTCCTCTCTTTTACTCCTCTCTCTTCCTCCTCACTTTTCCTCCTCTCTCCTTTTCCTCTCTTCCTCCTATCTCTTCCTCCTCTCTCTTCCTCCTCTCTCTTCCTCCTCTCTCTTCCTACTCTCTCTTTTTCCTCTCTCTTTCTCCACTCTCTACCTCCTCTGTCTTCCTTCTCTCTCCTCTTCCTCTGTCTTCAACCTCTCTCTTCCTCCACTCCCTTCCACCTCTCTCTTCCTACTATCTCTTCCTCCTCTCTCTTCCTCCTCTCTCTTCCTCCTCTCTCTTCCTCCTCTCTCTTCCTCCTCTCTCTTCCTCCTCTCTTTTTCCTCTCTCTTCCTCCACTCTCTTCCTCCTCTGTCTTCCTTCTCTCTCCTCTTCCTCTGTCTTCCTCCTCTCTTTACTCCTCTCTCTTCCTCCTCACTTTCCTCCTCTCTCCTTTTCCTCTCTTCCTCCTATCTCTTCCTCCTCTCCTCTTCCTCCTCTCTCTTCCTCCTCTCTCTTCCTCCTCTCTCTTTCTCCCCTCTCTTCCTCCTCTCTCTTCTTCCTCTCTTCTCTTCCTCTTTCTTTTTCCTCCCTCTTCCTCCTTTCTCTTCCACCTCTCTCTTCCTCCTCTCTCTTCGTCCTCTCTCTTCCCCCTCTCTCTCCCTCCTATCTCTTCCTCATCTCTATCCCTCCTCTCTCTTCCTCCTTTCTCTTTCTCCTCTCTCTTCCTCTTCTCTTTTCCTCCTCTCTCTTCCTCCTCTCTCTTCCTCCTCTCTCTTCCTCCTCTCTCTTCCTCCTCTCTCTTTCTCCCCTCTCTTCCTCCTCTCTCTTCTTCCTCTCTTCTCTTCCTCTTTCTTTTCCTCCCTCTTCCTCCTTTCTCTTCCACCTCTCTCTTCCTCCTCTCTCTTCGTCCTCTCTCTTCCCCTCTCTCTCCCTCCTAACTCTTCCTCATCTCTATCCCTCCTCTCTCTTCCTCCTTTCTCTTTCTCCTCTCTCTTCCTCTTCTCTTTCCTCCTCTCTCCTCTTCCTCTCCCTTCCACCTCTCACTCCTACTATCTCTTCCTCCTCACTTTTCTCCTCTCTCCTTTTCCTCCCTTCCTCCTCTCTCTTCCTCCTCTCTCTTCCTCCTCTCTCTTTTTCCTCTCTCTTCCTCCACTCTCTTCCTCCTATGACTTCCTTCTCTCTCCTCTTCCTCTGTCTTCCACCTCTCTCTTCCTCCTCGCTCTTCCTTCTCTCTCTTCCTCCTCTCTCTTCCTCCTCTCTCTTCCTCCTCACATTTCCTCCTCTCTCATTTTCCTCTCTTCCTCTTCTCTCTTCCTCCTCTCTCTTCCTCCTCTATCTTTTTCCTCTCTTTTCCTCCACTCTCTTCCTCCTCTGTCTTCCTTCTCTCTCCTCTTCCTCTGTCTTCCAGCTCTCTCTTCCTCCTCTCTCTTCCTCCTCTCTCTTCCTCCTCTATCTTCCTCCTCTCTCTTTTTCCTCTCTCTTCCTCCACTCTCTTCCTCCTTCTCTTTTTTCCTCTCTCTTCCTCCACTCTCTTCCTCCTCTGTCTTCCACTCTCTCTTTCTCCTCTCTTTTCCTCCTCTCTCTTCCTCCTCTCCCTTCCTCCTCTCGCTTACTCCTATCTACCCCTCTTCTCTCTTCCTCCTCTCTCTTCCTCCTCTCTCTTCTCTTTTCCTCCTCTCTCTTCCTCCTCTCTCTTCCTCCTCTCTCTTCCTCCTCTCTCTTCCTCCTCTCTCTTTCTCCTCTCTCTTCTCCTCTCTCTTCCTCCTCTCTTCTCTTCCTCTTTCTTTCTCCTCCCTCTTCCTCCTTTCTCTCCACCTCTCTCTTCCTCCTCTCTCTTCGTCCTCTCTCTTCCCCCTCTCTCTCTCCTATCTCTTCTTCCTCTCTATCCCTCCTCTCTCTTCCTCCTTTCTCTTTCTCCTCTCTCTTCCTCTTCTCTTTTCCTCCTCTCTCCTCTTCCTCTCCCTTCCACCTCTCACTTTTTACTATCTCTTCCTCCTCACTTTTCCTCCTCTCTCTTTTCCTCTCTTCCTCCTCTCTCTTCCTCCTCTCTCTTCCTCCTCTCTCTTCCTCCTCTTTCTTCCTCCTCTCTCTTCCTCCTCTTTTTATTCTCTCTTCCTCCACTCACTTCCTCCTCTGTCTTCCTCCTCTCTCCTCTTCCTCTGTTTTCCACCTCTCTCTTCCTCCTCTCTCCTCCTCCTCTCTCTTCCTCCTCTCTCTTCCTCCTCTCTCTTCCGCCTCTCTTTTCCTCCTTTCTCTTCCTCCTCTCTATTCCTCCTCTCTCTTCCTCCTCTCGCTTCCTCCTCTCTACCCCTCCTCTCTCTTCTCCTCTCTCTTCCTCCTCTCTCTTCCTCCTCTGTCTTCCACCTCTCTCTTCCTCCTCTCTCTTCCTCCTCTCTCTTCCTCCTCTCTCTTCCTCTTCTCTTTTCCTCCTCTCTCCTCTTCCTCTCTTTTCCTCCTCTCTCTTCCTCCTCTCTATTCCTCCTCTCTCTTCCTCCTCTCGCTTCCTCTTCTCTACCCCTCCTCTCTCTTCCCCCTCTCTCTTCCTCCTCTCTCTTCCCCTTCTCTTTTCCTCCTCTCTCTTCCTCCTCACTTTTCCTCCTCTCTCCTTTCCCTCTCTTCCTCCTCTCTTCCTCCTCTCTCTTCCTCCTCTCTCTTCCTCCTCTCGCTTCCTCCTCTCGCTTCCTCCTCTCTTCTCTTCCTCTCCCTTTCTCCTCCCTCTTCCTCCTTTCTCTTCCACCTCCTCTTCCTCCTCTCTCTTCCTCCTCTGTCTTCCTCCTCTCTCTTCCTGCTCTATCTTCCTCCTCTCTAACCCTCCTCTCTCTTCCTCCTCTCTCTTCCTCCTCTTTCTTCCTTTTCTCTTTCCTCCTCTCTCCTCTTCCTCTCCCTTCCTCATCTCTCTTCCTCCTCTCTCTTCCTCCTCACTTTTCCTCCTCTCTCCTTTCCTCTCTTCCTCCTCTCTCTTCCTCCTCTCTCTTCCTCCTCTCTCTTTCTCCTCTCTCTTCGTCCTCTGTCTTTTTCCTCTCTCTTCCTCCACTCTCTTCCTCCTCTGTCTTCATTCTGTCTCCTCTTCCTCTGTCTTCCTCCTCTCTTTTACTCCTCTCTCTTCCTCCTCACTTTTCCTCCTCTCTCCTTTTCCTCTCTTCCTCCTCTCTCTTCCTCCTCTCTCTTCCTCCTCTCTCTTTCTCCTCTCTCTTCGTCCTCTGTCTTTTCCTCTCTCTTCCTCCACTCTCTTCCTCCTCTGTCTTCATTCTGTCTCCTCTTCCTCTGTCTTCCTCCTCTCTTTTACTCCTCTCTCTTCCTCCTCACTTTTCCTCCTCTCTCCTTTTCCTCTCTTCCTCCTATCTCTTCCTCCTCTCTCTTCCTCCTCTCTCTTCCTCCTCTCTCTCTTCTACTCTCTCTTTTTCCTCTCTCTTTCTCCACTCTCTACCTCCTCTGTCTTCCTTCTCTCTCCTCTTCCTCTGTCTTCAACCTCTCTCATCCTCCACTCCCTTCCACCTCTCTCTTCCTACTATCTCTTCCTCCTCTCTCTCCTCCTCTCTCTTCCTCCTCTCTCTTCCTCCTCTCTCTTCCTCCTCTCTCTTCCTCCTCTCTTTTTCCTCTCTCTTCCTCCACTCTCTTCCTCCTCTGTCTTCCTTCTCTCTCCTCTTCCTCTGTCTTCCTCCTCTCTTTTACTCCTCTCTCTTCCTCCTCACTTTTCCTCCTCTCTCCTTTCCTCTCTTCCTCCTATCTCTTCCTCCTCTCTCTTCCTCCTCTCTCTTCCTCCTCTCTCTTCCTCCTCTCTCTTTTTCCTCTCTCTTCCTCACTCTCTTCCTCCTCTGTCTTCCACCTCTCCCTTTCACCTCTCTTTTCCTCCTCTCTCTTCCTCCTCTCTCTTCCTCCTCTCGCTTCCTCCTATCTACCCTCCTCTCTCTTCCTCCTCTCTCTTCCTCCTCTCTCTTCCTATTCTCTTTTCCTCCTCTCTCTTCCTCCTCTCTCTTCCTCCTCTCTCTTCCTCCTCTCTCTTCCTCCTCTCTCTTTCTCCCCTCTCTTCCTCCTCTCTCTTCCTCCTCTCTTCTCTTCCTCTTTCTTTTTCCTCCTCTTCCTCCTTTCTCTTCCACCTCTCTTCCTCCTCTCTCTTCGTCCTCTCTCTTCCCCCTCTCTCTCCCTCCTATCTCTTCCTCATCTCTATCCCTCCTCTCTCTTCCTCCTTTCTCTTTCTCCTCTCTCTTCCTCTTCTCTTTTCCTCCTCTCTCCTCTTCCTCTCCCTTCCACCTCTCACTTCTACTATCTCTTCCTCCTCACTTTTTCTCCTCTCTCCTTTTCCTCTCTTCCTCCTCTCTCTTCCTCCTCTCTCTTCCTCCTCTCTCTTCCGCCTCTCTTTTCCACCTCTCTATTCCTCTTCTCTCCTTTTCCTCTCTCTTCCTTCTCTCTCATTTTCCTTTCTCTTCCTCCTTTCTCTTCCTCCTCTCTATTCCTCCTCTCTCTCCTCCTCTCTCTTCCTCCTCTCTTTTCCTCTCTCTTCCTCACTCTCTTCCTCCTCTGTCTTCCTTCTCTATCCTCTTCCTCTGTCTTCCACCTCTCTCTTCCTCCTCTCTCTTCCTCCACTTTCTTCCTCCTCTCTCTTTTTCCTCTAACTTCCTCCTCTCTCTTCCTCATGTCTTCTCTTCCTCTCTCTTTCTCCTCGCTCTTCCTCCTCTCTACTCCTCCTCTCTCTTCCTCCTCTCTATTCCTCCTCTCTCTTCCTCCTCTCGCTTCCTCTTCTCTACCCCTCCTCTCTCTTCCTCCTCTCTCTTCTTCCTCTCTCTTCCTCTTCTCTTTCTTCCTCTCTCTTCTTCCTCACTTTTCCTCCTCTCTCCTATTCCTCTCTTCTTCCTCTCTCTTCCTCCTCTCTCTTCCTCATCTCTCTTCCTCCTCTCTCTTTTTCCTCTCTCTTCCTCCACTCTCTTCCTCCTCTGACTTCCTTCTCTCTCCTCTTCCTCTGTCTTCCTCCTCTCTCTTCCTCCTCTCCCCTTTTCCTTCTCTTCCTTCTCTCTCATTTTCCTTTCTCTTCCTCCTCTCTTCCTCCTCTCTCTTTCTCCTCTCTCTTCCTCCTCTCTCTTCCTCCTCTCTCTTCCTCCTCTGTCTTCCTTCTCTCTCCTCTTCCTCTCTCTTCCTCCTCTCTCTTCCTCCTCTCTTTCTCCTCTCTCTTCCTCCTCTCTCTTCCTCCTCTTTTTCCTCCTCTCTCTTCCTCCTCTCTTCTCTTCCTCTCTCTTTCTCCTCCCTCTTCCTCCTTTCTCTTCCACCTCCTCTTCCTCCTCTCTCTTCCTCTTCTCTCTTCCTCCTCTCTCTTCCTACTCTATCTTCCTCCTCTCTACCCCTCCTCTCTCTTCCTCCTCTCTCTTCCTCCTCTCTCTTCCTTTTCTCTTTTCCTCCTCTCTCCTCTTCCTCTCCCTTCCACATCTCTCTTTCTCCTCTCTATTCCTCCTCACTTTTCCTCCTCTCTCCTTTTCCTCTCTTCCTCCTGTCTCTTCCTCCTCTCTCTTCCTCCTCTCTCTTCCTCCTCTATCTTCCTCCTCTCTCTTTTTCCTCTCTCTTCCTCCACTCTCTTCCTCCTCTGTCTTCCACCTCTCTCTTTCTTCTCTCTTTCCTCCTCTCTCTTCCTCCTCTCTCTTCCTCCTCTCGCTTCCTCCTATCTACCCCTCCTCTCTCTTCCTCCTCTCTCTTCCTCCTCTTTCTCTTCTCTTCCTCTCTCTTTCCTCCTCTCTCTTCCTCCTCTCTCTCCTTCCTCCTCTCTCTCCTCCTCTCTCTTCCTCCTCTCTCTTCCTCCTCTCTCTTCCTCCTCTCTCTCCTCTTCTCTCTTTCTCTTTCTCCTCCCTCTTCCTCCTTTCTCTTCCACCTCTCTCTTCCTCCTCTCTCTTCGTCCTCTCTCTTCCCCTCTCTCTCCCTCCTATCTCTTCTTCCTCTCTATCCCTCCTCTCTCTTCCTCCTTTCTCTTTCTCCTCTCTCTTCCTCTCCTCTTTTCCTCCTCTCTCCTCTTCCTCTCTCTTCCACCTCTCACTTTCTACTATCTCTTCCTCCTCACTTTTCATCCTCTCTCCTTTTCCTCTCTTCCTCCTCTCTCTTCCTCCTCTCTCTTCCTCCTCTCTCTTCCTCCTCTTTCTTCCTCCTCTCTCTTCCTCCTCTTTTTCTTCTCTCTTCCTCCACTCACTTCCTCCTCTGTCTTCCTCCTCTCTCCTCTTCTCTGTTTTCCACCTGTCTCTTCCTCCTCTCTCCTCCTCCTCTCTCTTCCTCCTCTCTCTTCCTCCTCTCTCTTCTGCCTCTCTTTTCCTCCTCTCTCTTCCTCCTCTCCCGTTTTCCTCTCTCTTCCTTCTCTCTCATTTTCCTTTCTCTTCCTCCTTTCTCTTCCTCCTCTCTATTCCTCCTCTCTCTTCCTCCTCTCGCTTCCTCCTCTCTACCCCTCCTCTCTCTTCATCCTCTCTCTTCCTCCTCTCTCTTCCTCCTCTGTCTTCCACCTCTCTCTTCCTCCTCTCTCTTCCTCCTCTCTCTTCCTCCTCTCTCTTCCTCTTCTCTTTTCCTCCTCTCTCCTCTTCCTCTCTTTTCCTCCTCTCTCTTCCTCCTCTCTATTCCTCCTCTCTCTTCCTCCTCTCGCTTCCTCTTCTCTACCCCTCCTCTCTCTTCCCCCTCTCTCTCCTCCTCTCTCTTCCTTCTCTTTTCCTCCTCTCTCTTCCTCCTCACTTTCCTCCTCTCTCCTTTTCCTCTCATCCTCCTTTCTCTTCCTCCTCTCTCTTCATCCTCTCTCTTCCTCCTCTCGCTTCCTCCTCTCGCTTCCTCCTCTCTTCTCTTCCTCTCTCTTTCTCCTCCCTCTTCCTCCTTCTCTTCCACCTCCTCTTCCTCCTCTCTCTTCCTCCTCTGTCTTCCTCCTCTCTCTTCCTGCTCTATCTTCCTCCTCTCTACCCCTCCTCTCTCCTCCTCTCTCTTCTTCCTCTTTCTTCCTTTTCTCTTTTCCTCCTTTCTCCTCTTCCTCTCCCTTCCACATCTCTCTTCCTCCTCTCTCTTCCTCCTCACTTTTCCTCCTCTCTCCTTTTCCTCTCTTCCTCCTCTCTCTTCCTCCTCTCTCTTCCTCCGCTCTCTTCCTCCTCTCTCTTCCTCCTCTCTCTTTTTTCTCTCTCTTCCTCCACTTTCTTCCTTCTCTGTCTTCCTTCTGTCTCCTCTTCCTCTGTCTTCCTCCTCTCTTTACTCCTCTTTCTTCCTCCTCACTTTCTCCTCTCTCCTTTTCCTCTCTTCCTCCTATCTCTTCCTCCTCTCTCTTCCTCCTCTCTCTTCCTCCTCTGTCTTCCACCTATCTCTTTCTCCTCTCTTTTCCTCCTCTCTCTTCCTCCTCTCTCTTCCTCCTCTCGCTTCCTCCTATCTACCCCTCCTCTCTCTTCCTCCTCTCTCTCCCTCCTATCTCTTCCTCATCTCTATCCCTCCTCTCTCTTCCTCCTTTCTCTTTCTCCTCTCTCCTTTCCTCTCTTCCTCCTCTCTCTTCTCCTCTCTCTTCCTCCTCTCTCTTCCGCCTCTCTTTCCTCCTCTCTATTCCTCTTCTCCTCTTTTCCTCTCTCTTCCTTCTCTCTCATTTTCCTTCTCTTCCTCCTTTCTCTTCCTCCTCTCTATTCCTCCTCTCTCTTCCTCCTCTCTCTTCCTCCTCTCTTTTTCCTCTCTCTTCCTCCACTCTCTTCCTCCTCTGTCTTCCTTCTCTATCCTCTTCCTCTGTCTTTCACCTCTCTTCCTCCTCTCTCTTCCTCCACTCTCTTCCTCCTCTCTCTTTCTCCTCTCTCTTCCTCCTCTCTCTTCCTCATCTCTTCTCTTCCTCTCTCTTTCTCCTCCCTCTTCCTCCTCTCTACCCCTCCTCTCTCTTCCTCCTCTCTCTCCTCCTCTCTCTTCCTCTTCTCTTTTCCTCCTCTCTCCTCTTCGTCTCTTTTCCTCCTCTCTCTTCCTCCTCTCTATTCCTCCTCTCTCTTCCTCCTCTCGCTTCCTCTTCTCTACCCTCTTCTCTCTTCCTCCTCTCTCTTCCTCCTCTCTCTTCCTCTTCTCTTTTCTTCCTCTCTCTTCTTCCTCACTTTTCCTCCTCTCTCCTATTCCTCTCATCCTCCTCTCTCTTCCTCCTCTCTCTTCCTCATCTCTCTTCCTCCTCTCTCTTTTTCCTCTCTCTTCCTCCTATCTTTTCCTCCTCTGACCTCCTTCTCTCTCCTCTTCTTCTGTCTTCCTCCTCTCTCTTCCTCCTCTCCCTTTTCCTATCTCTTCCTTCTCTCTCATTTTACTTTCTCTTCCTCCTCTGTCTTCCTCCTCTCTCCTCTTCCTCTCTCTTCCTCCTCTCTCTTCCCTCCTCTCTATTTCTCCTCTCTCTTCCTCCTCTCACTTTCTCCTCTCTCTTCCACCTCTCACTTCCTCTCTCTTCTCTTCCTCTCTCTTTCTCCTCCCTCTTCCTCCTTTCTCTTCCACCTCCTCTCCTCCTCTCTCTCCTCCTCTCTTCCTCCTCTCTCTTCCTCCTCTATCTTCCTCCTCTCTACCCCACCTTCTCTTCCTCCTCTCTCTTCCTCCACTCTCTTCCTTTTCTCTTTTCCTCCTCTCTCCTCTTCCTCTCCCTTCCACATCTCTCTTCCTCCTCTCTCTTCCTTCTCACTTTTCCTCCACTCTCCTTTTCCTCTCTTCCTCCTCTCTCTTCCTCCTCCCTCTTCCTCCTCTCTCTTCCTCCTCTCTCTTCCTCTCTCACTTTTCCTCACTCTTCCTCCACTCTCTACCTCCTCTGTTTCCTTCCTCTCCTCTTCCTCTCTCTTCCACCTCTCTCTCCTCCTCTCTCTTCCTCCTCTCTTCTCTTCCTCTCTCTTTCTCCTCCCTCTTCCTCCTTCTCTTCCACCTCCTCTTCCTCCTCTCTCTCCTCCTCTCTCTTCCTCCTCTCTCTTCCTCCTCTATCTTCCTCCTCTCTACCCCTCCTTTCTCTCCTCCTCTCTCTTCCTCCTCTCTCTTCCTTTTCTCTTTTCCTCCTCTCTCCTCTTCCTCTCCCTTCCACATCTCTCTTCCTCCTCTCTCTTCCTTCTCACTTTTCCTCCACTCTCCTTTTCCTCTCTTCCTCCTCTCTCTTCCTCCTCCCTCTTCCTCCTCTCTCTTCCTCCTCTCTCTTCCTCTTCTCACTTTTTCCTCACTCTTCCTCCACTCTCTACCTCCTCTGTTTCCTTCCTCTCCTCTTCCTCTCTCTTCCACCTCTCTCTTCCTCCTCTCTCTTCCTCCTCTCTCTTCCTCCTCTCTCTTCCTCATCTCTCTTCTTCTCTCTCTTCCACTTCTCTTTTCCTCCTCTCTCTTCCTCCTCACTTTTCCTCCTCTCTCCTTTTCCTCTCTTCCTCCTCTCTCTTCCTCCTCTCTCTTTCTCCTTCTCTTCCTCCTCTCTCTTCCTCCTCTCTCTTCCTCCTCTCTCTTCCTCCTCTCTCTTCCTCCTCACATTTCCGCCTTGCTCCTTTTCCTCTCTTCCTCCTCTCTCTTCCTCCTCTCTCTTCCTCCTCTCTCTTCATCTTCTCTTTTCCTCCTCTCTCCTCTTCCTCTCTCTTCCTCCTTTCTCTTCCTCCTCTCTCTTTCTCCTCTCTCTTCCTCCTCTCTCTTCCTCCTCTCTTCCTCCTCTCTCTTCCTCCTCTCGCTTCCTCCTCTCTACACCTCCTCTCTCTTCCCCCTCCCTCTTCTTCCTCTCTCTTTCCCTTCTCTTTTCCTCCTCTCTCTTCCTCCTCACTTTTCCTCCTCTCTCCTTTTCCTCTCTTCCTCCTCTCTCTTCCTCCTCTCTCTTCCTCCACTCTCTTCCTCCTCTCTCTTCCTCCGCTCTCTTCCTCTTCTTTTTTACTCCTCTCTCTTCCTCCTCTCTCTTCCTCATCTCTCTTCCTCCTCTCTCTTCCTCTTCTCTTTCCTCCTCTCTCTTCCTCCTCACTTTTCCTCCTCTCTCCTTTTCCTCTCTTCCTCCTCTCTCTTCCTCCTCTCTCTTCCTCCTCTGTCTTTTTCCTCTCTCTTCCTCCACTCTCTTCCTCCTCTGTCTTCCTTCTCTCTCCTCTTCGTCTGTCTTCCACCTATCTCTTCCTCCTCTCTCTGCCTCCTCTCTCTTCCTCCTCTCTCTTCCTCCTCTGTCTTCCTCCACTCTCTTCCTCTTCTTTTTCCTCCTCTCTCCTCTTCCTCTCTCTTCCTCCTCTCTATTCCTTCTCTCTCTTCTCCTCTCTCTTCCTCCTCTCTCTTTCTCCTCTCTTCTCTTCCTCTCTCTTTCTCCTCCCTCTTCCTCCTTTCTCTACCACCTCTCTCTTCCTCCTCTCTCTTCCTCCTCTCTCTTCCTCCTCTCTCTTCCGCCACTCTTTTCTCCTCTCTCTTCCTCCTCTCCCCTTTTCCTCTCTCTTCCTTCTCTCTCATTTTCCTTTCTCTTCCTCCTCTCTCTTCCTCCTCTCTCTTTCTCCTCTCTCTTCCTCCTCTCTCTTTTCCTCTCTCTTCCTCCACTCTCTTCCTCCTCTGACTTCTTTCTCTCTCCTCTTCCTCTGTCTTCCACCTCTCTCTTCCTCCTCTCTCTTCCTCCTCTCTCTTCTCTCTCCTCTCTCTTCCTCCTCTCTCTTCCTCATCACATTTCCTCCTCTCTCCTTTTCCTCTCTTCCTGCTCTCTCTTCCTCCTCTCTCTTCCTCCTCTCTCTTCCTCCTCTCTCTTCGTCTTCTCTTTTCCTCTTCTCTCCTCTCCTCTCTCTTCCTCCTTTATCTTCCTCCTCTCTCTTTCTCCTCTCTCTTCCTCCTCCTCTTCCTCCTCTCTTCCTCCTCTCTCTTCCTCCTCTCGCTTCCTCCTCTCTACCCCTCCTCTCTCTTCCCCCTCTCTCTTCCTCCTCTCTCTTTCCCTTCTCTTTTCCTCCTCTCTCTTCCTCCTCACATTTCCTCCTCTCTCCTTTTCCTCTCTTCCTCCTCTCTCCTCCTCTTCTCACTTTCTCCTCTCTCTTCCTCCTCTCTCTTCCTCCTCTCTCTTCCTCTTCTCTTTTCCTCCTCTCTCTTCCTCCTCTCTCTTCCTCCTCTCTCTTCCTGCTCTCTCTTCCTCCTCTCTTCTCTTCCTCTCTCTTTCTCCTCCTCTTCCTCCTTTCTCTTCCACCTCTCTCTTCCTCCTCTCTCTTCGTCCTCTCTCTTCCTCGTCTCTCTCCCTGCTATCTCTTCCTCCTCTCTATCCCTCCTCTCTCTTCCTCCTTTCTCTTTCTCCTCTCTCTTCCTCTTCTCTTTTCCTCCTCTCTCCTCTTCCTCTCTTTTCCTCCTCTCTCTTCCTCCTCTCTCTTCCTCCTCTCGCTTCCTCCTCTCGCTTCCTCTTCTCTACCCCTCCTCTCTCTTCCTCCTCTCTCTTCCTCCTCTCTCTTCCTCTTCTCTTTTCCTCCTCTCTCTTCCTACTCACTTCTCCTCCTCTCTCCTTTTCCTCTCTTCCTCCTCTCTCTTCTCCTCTCTCTTCCTCCTCTCTCTTCCTCCTCTCTCTTCCTCATCTCTCTTCCTCCTCTCTCTTTTTCCTCTCTCTTCCTCCACTCTCTTCCTCCTCTGACTTCCTTCTCTCTCCTCTTCCTCTGTCTTCCACCCTTCTCTTCCTCCTTTCTCTTCCTCCTCTCTCTTCCTCCTCACATTTCCTCCTCTCTCCTTTTCCTCTCTTCCTACTCTCTCTTCCTCCTCTCTCTTCCTTCTCTCTCTTCCTCCTCCCTCTTCCTCCTCTCTGTTTCTCCTCTCTCTTTTGCCTCTCTCTTCCTCACTCTCTTCCCCCTCTGTCTTCCTTCTCTCTCTTCCTCTGTCTTCCTCCTCTCTCTTCTTCTCTCTCTTCCTCCTCTCTCTTCCTCCTCTCTCTTCCACCTCTCTCTTCCTCTTCTCTTTTCCTCCTCTCTCCTCTTCCTCTCTCTTCCTCCCCTCTCTCCCTCCTGTCTCTCTCCTCTCCCTTCCTCCTCTCTCTTCTTCTCTCTTCTCTTCCTCTCTCTTTCTCCTCCCTCTTCCTCCTTTCTCTTCCACCTCTCTCTTCCTCCTCTCTCTTCGTCCTCTCTCTTCCCCCTCTCTCTCCCTCCTATCTCTTCCTCCTCTCTATTCCTCCTCTCTCTTCCTCCTTTCTCCTTCTCCTCTCTATTCCTCTTCTCTTTTCCTCCTCTCTTCTCTTCCTCTCCCTTCCACCTCACTTCCTACTATCTCTTCCTCCTCACTTTTCCTCCTCTCTCCTTTTCCTCTCTTCCTCCTCTCTCTTCCTCCTCTCTCTTCCTCCTCTCTCTTCCTCCTCTTTTTCCTCTCTCTTCCTCCACTCTCTTCCTCCTCTGTCTTCCTCCTCTCTCCTCTTCCTCTATTTTCCACATCTCTCTTCCTCCTCTCTCCTCCTCCTCTCTCTTCCTCCTCTCTCGTCCTCCTATCTCTTCCGCCTCTCTTTTCCTCCTCTCTCTTCCTCCTCTCCCCTTTTCCTCTCTCTTCCTTCCCTCTAATTTTCCTTTCTCTTCCTCCTTTCTCTTCCTCCTCTCTATTCCTCCTCTCTCTTCCTCCTCTCGCTTCCACCTATCTACCCCTCCTCTCTCTTCCTCCTCTCTCTTCCTCCTCTCTCTTTTTCCTCTCTCTTCCTCCACTCTCTTCCTCCTCTGTCTTCCTTCTCTATCCTCTTCCTCTGTCTTCCACCTCTATCTTCCTCCTCTCTCTTCCTCCTCTCTCTTCCTCCTCTCTCTTCCTCTTCCCTTTTCCTCCTCTCTCCTCTTCCTCTCTTTTCCTCCTCTCTCTTCCTCCTCTCTATTCCTCCTCATTCTTCCTCCTCTCGCTTCCTCTTCTCTACCCATCCTCTCTCTTCCTCCTCTCTCTTCCTCCTCTGTCTTCCTCTTCTCTTTTCCTCCTCTCTGTTCCTCCTCACTTTTCCTCCTCTCTCCTTTTCCTCTCTTCCTCCTCTCTCTTCCTCCTCTCTCTTCCTCCTCTCTCTTCCTCCTCTCTCTTCCTCATCTCTCTTCCTCCATTGTCTTTTTCCTCTCTCTTCCTCCATTCTCTTCCTCCTCTGACTTCCTTCTCTCTCCTCTTCCTCTGTTTTCCACCTCTCTCTTCCTCCTCTCTCTTCCTCCTCTCTCTTCCTCCTCTCTCTTCCTCCTCACATTTCCTCCTCTCTCCTTTTCCTCTCTTCCTCCTCTCTCTTCCTCCTCTCTCTTCCTCCTCTGTCTTTTTCCTCTCTCTTCCTCCACTCTCTTCCTCCTCTGTCTTCCTTCTCTCTCCTCTTCCTCTGTCTTCCACCTCTGTCTTCCACCTCTCTCTTCCTCCTCTCTCTTCCTCCTCTCTCTTCCTCCTCTCTCTTCCTCCACTCTCTTCCTCTTCTCTTTTCCTTCTCTCTCTTCTTCCTCTCTCTTCCTCATCTCTATTCCTTCTCTCTCTTTCTCCTCTCTCTTCCTCCTCTCTCTTCTTCCTCTCTTCTCTTCCTCTCTCTTTCTCCTCCCTCTTCCTCCTTTCTCTACCACCTCTCTCTTCCTCCTCTCTCTTCCTCCTCTCTCTTCCTCCTCTCTCTTCCGCCACTCTTTTCCTCCTCTCTCTTCCTCCTCTCCCCTTTTCCTCTCTCTTCCTTCTCTCTCATTTTCCTTTCTCTTCCTCCTCTCTCTTCCTCCTCTTTCTTTCTCCTCTCTCTTCCTCCTCTCTCTTTTTCCTCTCTCTTCCTTCATTCTCTTCCTCCTCTGACTTCCTTCTCTCTCCTCTTCCTCTGTCTTCCTCCTCTCTCTTCCTCCTCTCTCTTCCTCCTCTCTCTTCCTCCTCACATTTCCTCCTCTCTCCTTTTCCTCTCTTCCTGCTCTCTCTTCCTCCTCTCTCTTCCTCCTCTCTCTTCCTCCTCTCTCTTCGTCTTCTCTTTTCCTCTTCTCTCCTCTTCCTCTCTCTTCCTCCTCTCTTCCTCCTCTCTCTTCCTCCTCTCGCTTCCTCCTCTCTACCCCTCCTCTCTCTTCCCCCTCTCTCTTCCTCCTCTCTCTTTCCCTTCTCTTTTCCTCCTCTCTCTTCCTCCTCGCATTTCCTCCTCTCTCCTTTTCCTCTCTTCCTCCTCTCTCTTCCTCCTCTCACTTTCTCCTCTCTCTTCCTCCTCTCTCTTCCTCCTCTCTCTTCCTCTTCTCTTTTCCTCCTCTCTCTTCCTCCTCTCTCTTCCTCCTCTCTCTTCCTCCTCTCTCTTCCTCCTCTCTTCTCTTCCTCTCTCTTTCTCCTCCTTCTTCCTCCTTTCTCTTCCACCTCTCTCTTCCTCCTCTCTCTTCGTCCTCTCTCTTCCTCGTCTCTCTCCCTCCTATCTCTTCCTCCTCTCTATCCCTCCTCTCTCTTCCTCCTTTCTCTTTCTCCTCTCTCTTCCTCTTCTCTTTTCCTCCTTTCTCCTCTTCCTCTCCCTTCCACCTCTCACTTGCTACTATCTCTTCCTCCTCACTTTTCCTCCTCTTTCCTTTTCCTCTCTTCCTCCTCTCTCTTCCTCCTCTCTCTTCCTCCTCTCTCTTCCTCCTCTTTCTTCCTCCTCTCTCTTCCTCCTCTTTTTCCTCTCTCTTCCTCCACTCTCTTCCTCCTCTCTCTTCCTCCTCTCTCTTCCTCCTCTCTCTTCCTCTTCTCTTTTCCTCCTCTCTCCACTTCCTCTCTCTTCCTCCTCTCTACCCCTCCTCTCTCTTCCTCCTCTCTCTTCCTCTTCTCTCTTCCTCTTCTCTTTTCCTCCTCTCTCCTCTTCCTCTCTTTTCTCATTTCTCTTCCTCCTCTCTATTCCTCCTCTCTCTTCCTCCTCTCGCTTCCTCTTCTCTACCCCTCCTCTCTCTTCCTCCTCTCTCTTCCTCTTCTCTCTTCCTCTTCTCGTTTCCTCCTCTCTCTTCCTACTCACTTTTCCTCCTCTCTCCTTTTCCTCTCTTCCTCCTCTCTCTTCCTCCTCTCTCTTCCTCCTCTCTCTTCCTCCTCTCTCTTCCTCATCTCTCTTCCTCCTCTCTCTTTTTCCTCTCTCTTCCTCCACTCTCTTCCTCCTCTGACTTCCTTCTCTCTCCTCTTCCTCTGTCTTCCACCCTTCTCTTCCTCCTTTCTCTTCCTCCTCTCTCTTCCTCCTCACATTTCCTCCTCTCTCTTTTTCCTCTCTTCCTTCTCTCTCTTCCTCCTCCCTCTTCCTCCTCTCTGTTCCTCCTCTCTCTTTTGCCTCTCTCTTCCTCCTCTCTCTTCCTCCTCTCTCTTCCTCCTCTCTCTTCCTCTTCTCTTTTCCTCCTCTCTTCTCTTCCTCTCCCTTCCACCTCTCACTTCCTACTATCTCCTCCTCCTCACTTTTCCTCCTCTCTTCTTTTCCTCTCTTCCTCCTCTCTCTTCCTCCTCTCTCTTCCTCCTCTCTCTTCCTCCTCTCTCTTCCTCCTCTTTTTCCTCTCTCTTCCTCCACTCTCTTCCTCCTCTGTCTTCCTCCTCTCTCCTCTTCCTCTGTTTTCCACCTCTCTCGTCCTCCTCTCTCCTCCTCCTCTCTCTTCCTCCTCTCTCTTCCTCCTATCTCTTCCGCCTCTCTTTTCCTCCTCTCTCTTCCTCCTCTCCCCTTTTCCTCTCTCTTCCTTCTGTCTCATTTTCCTTTCTCTTCCTCCTTTCTCTTCCTCCTCTCTATTCCTCCTCTCTCTTCCTCCTCTCTCTTCCTCCTCTCTACCCCTCCTCTATCTTACTCCTCTCTCTTCCTCCTCTCTCTTCCTCTTCCCTTTTCCTCCTCTATCCTCTTCCTCTCTTTTCCTCCTCTCTCTTCCTCCTCTCTATTCCTCCTCATTTTTCCTCCTCTCGCTTTCTCTTCTCTACCCCTCCTCTCTCTTCCTCCTTTCTCTTTCTCCTCTCTCTTCCTCTTCTCTTTTCCTCCTTTCTCCTCTTCCTCTCCCTTCCACCTCTCACTTGCTACTATCTCTTCCTCCTCACTTTTCCTCCTCTCTCCTTTTCCTCTCTTCATCCTCTCTCTTCCTCCTCTCTCTTCCTGCTCTCTCTTCCTCCTCTCTCTTCCTCATCTCTCTTCCTCCACTCTCTTTTTCCTCTCTCTTCCTCCATTCTCTTCCTCCTCTGACTTCCTTCTCTCTCCTCTTCCTCTGTTTTCCACCTCTCTCTTCCTCCTCTCTCTTCCTCCTCTCTCTTCCTCCTCTCTCTTACTCCTCACATTTCCTCCTCTCTCCTTTTCCTCTCTTCCTCCTCTCTCTTTCTACTCTCTCTTTCTCCTCTCTCTTCCTCCTCTCTCTTCCTCCTCTCTCTTCCTCCTCTCTCTTTCTCCTCTCTCTTCCTCCTCTCTCTTCCTCTTCTCTTCTCTTCCTCTCTCTTTCTCCTCCCTCTTCCTCCTTTCTCTTCCACCTCCTCTTCCTCCTCTCTCTTCCTCCTCTCTCTTCCTCCTCTCTCTTCCTCCTCACATTTCCTCCTCTCTCCTTTTTCTCTCTTCCTGCTCTCTCTTCCTCCTCTCTCTTCCTCCTCTCTCTTCGTCTTCTCTTTTCCTCCTCTCTCCTCTTCCTCTCTCTTCCTCCTTTATCTTCCTCCTCTCTCTTTCTCTTCTCTCTTCCTCCTCTCTCTTCCTCCTCTCTTCCTCCTCTCTCTTCCTCCTCTCGCTTCCTCCTCTCTACCCCTCCTCTCTCTTCCCCCTCTCTCTTCCTCCTCTCTCTTTCCCTTCTCTTTTCCTCCTCTCCCTTCCTCCTCACATTTCCAGCTCTCTCCTTTTCCTCTCTTCCTCCTCTCTCTTCCTCCTCTCTCTTCCTCCTCTCTCTTCCTCTTCTCTTTTCCTCCTCTCTCTTCCTCCTCTCTCTTCCTCCTCTCTCTTCCTCCTCTCTCTTTCTCTTCTCTCTTCCTCCTCTCTCTTCCTCCTCTCTTCTCTTCCTCTCTCTTTCTCCTCCCTCTTCCTCCTTTCTCTTCCACCTCCTCTTCCTCCTCTCTCTTCCTCCTCTATCTTCCTCCTCTCTACCCCTCCTCTCTCTTGTCCTCTCTCTTCCTCCTCTCTCTTCCTTTTCTCTTTTCCTCCTCTCTCCTCTTCCTCTCCCTTCCACATCTCTCTTCCTCCTCTTTCTTCCTTCTCACTTTTCCTCCTCTCTCCTTTTCCTCTCTTCCTCCTCTCTCTTCCTCCTCTCTCTTCCTCCTCTCTCTTCCTCCTCTCTCTTCCTCTTCTCTTTCCTCCTCTCTCTTCCTCCTCTCTCTTCCTCCTCTCTCTTCCTCCTCTCTCTTCCTCCTCTCTCTTCCTCCTCTCTCTTTCTCTTCTCTCTTCCTCCTCTCTCTTCCTCCTCTCTTCTCTTCCTCTCTCTTTCTCCTCCCTCTTCCTCCTTTCTCTTCCACCTCCTCTTCCTCCTCTCTCTTCCTCCTCTATCTTCCTCCTCTCTACCCCTCCTCTCTCTTGTCCTCTCTCTTCCTCCTCTCTCTTCCTTTTCTCTTTTCCTCCTCTCTCCTCTTCCTCTCCCTTCCACATCTCTCTTCCTCCTCTTTCTTCCTTCTCACTTTCCCTCCTCTCTCCTTTTCCTCTCTTCCTCCTCTCTCTTCCTCCTCTCTCTTCCTCCTCTCTCTTCCTCCTCTCTCTTCCTGCTCTCTCTTTTTCCTCTCACTTCCTCCACTCTCTACCTCTTCTGTATCCTTCTCTCTCCTCTTCCTCTCTCTTCCACCTCTCTCTTCCTCCTCTCGCTTTCTCCTCTCTCTTCCTCCTCTTTCTTCCTCATCTCTCTTCCTCCTCTCTCTTCCTCTTCTCTTTTCCTCCTCTCTCTTCCTCCTCAATTTTCCTCCACTCTCCTTTTCGTCTGTTCCTCCTCTCTCTTCCTCCTCTCTCTTTCTCCTCTCTCTTCCTCCTCTCTCTTCCTCCTCTCTCTTCCTCCTCTCTCTTCCTCCTCACATTTCCTCCTCTCTACTTTTCCTCTCTTCCTCCTCTCTCTTCCTCCTCTCTCTTCCTCCTCTCTCTTCCTCCTCTCTCTTCGTCTTCTCTTTTCCTCCTCTCTCCTCTTCCTCTCTCTTCCTCCTTTCTCTTCCTCCTCTCTCTTTCTCCTCTCTCTTCCTCCTCTCTCTTCCTCCTCTCTTCCTCCTCTCTCTTCCTCCTCTCGCTTCCTCCTCTCTACCCCTCCTCTCTCTTCCCCCTTTCTCTTCCTCCTCTCTCTTTCCCTTCTCTTTTCCTCCTCTCTCTTCCTCCTCACTTTTCCTCCTCTCTCCTTTTTCTCTCTTCATCCTCTCTCTTCCTCCTTTCTCTTTCTCCTCTCTCTTCCTCTTCTCTTTTCCTCCTCTCTCCTCTTTCTCTCCCTTCCACCTCTCACTTCCTACTATCTCTTCCTCCTCACTTTCCTCCTCTCTCCTTTTCCTCTCTTCCTCCTCTCTCTTCCTCCTCTCTCTTCCTCCTCTCTCTTCCTCCCCTCTCTTCCTCCTCTCTCTTCCTCCTCTTTTTCCTCTCTCTTCCTCCACTCTCTTCCTCCTCTGTCTTCCTCATCTCTCTTCCTCCTCTCTCTTTTTCCTCTCTCTTCGTCCACTCTCTTCCTCCTCTGACTTCCTTCTCTCTCCTCTTCCTCTGTCTTCCACCCTACTCTTCGTCCTCTCTCTTCCTCCTCTCTCTTCCTCCTCTCTCTTCCTCCTCTCTCTTCCTCCTCTCTCTTCCTCATCTCTTCTCTTCCTCTCTCTTTCTCCTCCCTCTTCCTCCTTTCTCTTCCACCTCCTCTTCCTCCTCTCTCTTCCTCCTCTCTCTTCCTCCTCTCTCTTCCTCCTCACATTTCCTCCTCTCTCCTTTTTCTCTCTTCCTGCTCTCTCTTCCTCCTCTCTCTTCCTCCTCTCTCTTCGTCTTCTCTTTTCCTCCTCTCTCCTCTTCCTCTCTCTTCCTCCTTTATCTTCCTCCTCTCTCTTTCTCTTTTCTCTTCCTCCTCTCTCTTCCTCCTCTCTTCCTCCTCTCTCTTCCTCCTCTCGCTTCCTCCTCTCTACCCCTCCTCTCTCTTCCCCCTCTCTCTTCCTCCTCTCTCTTTCCCTTCTCTTTTCCTCCTCTCCCTTCCTCCTCACATTTCCAGCTCTCTCCTTTTCCTCTCTTCCTCCTCTCTCTTCCTCCTCTCTCTTCCTCCTCTCTCTTCCTCCTCTCTCTCCTCCTCTCTCTTCCTCCTCTCTCTTCCTCCTCTCTCTTCCTCCTCTCTCTTCCTCTTCTCTTTCCTCCTCTCTCTTCCTCCTCTCTCTTCCTCCTGTCTCTTCCTCCTCTCTCTTCCTCCTCTCTCTTTCTCTTCTCTCTTCCTCCTCTCTCTTCCTCCTCTCTTCTCTTCCTCTCTCTTTCTCCTCCCTCTTCCTCCTTTCTCTTCCACCTCCTCTTCCTCCTCTCTCTTCCTCCTCTATCTTCCTCCTCTCTACCCCTCCTCTCTCTTGTCCTCTCTCTTCCTCCTCTTTCTTCCTTTTCTCTTTTCCTCCTCTCTCCTCTTCCTCTCCCTTCCACATCTCTCTTCCTCCTCTTTCTTCCTTCTCACTTTTCCTCCTCTCTCCTTTTCCTCTCTTCCTCCTCTCTCTTCCTCCTCTCTCTTCCTCCTCTCTCTTCCTTCTCTCTCCTCTTCCTCTCTCTTCCTCCTCCCTCTTCCTCCTCTCTCTTCCTCCTCTCTCTTCCTCCTCTCTCTTCCTCCTCTCTCTTCCTCCTCTCTCTTCCTCCTCTCTCTTTCTCTTCTCTCTTCCTCCTCTCTCTTCCTCCTCTCTTCTCTTCCTCTCTCTTTCTCCTCCCTCTTCCTCCTTTCTCTTCCACCTCCTATTCCTCCTCTCTCTTCCTCCTCTATCTTCCTCCTCTCTACCCCTCCTCTCTCTTGTCCTCTCTCTTCCTCCTCTCTCTTCCTTTTCTCTTTTCCTCCTCTCTCCTCTTCCTCTCCCTTCCACATCTCTCTTCCTCCTCTCTCTTCCTCCTCACATTTCCTCCTCTCTCCTTTTCCTCTCTTCCTCCTCTCTCTTCCTCCTCTCTCTTCCTCCTCTCTCTTCCTCCTCTCTCTTCCTGCTCTCTCTTTTTCCTCTCACTTCCTCCACTCTCTACCTCTTCTGTATCCTTCTCTCTCCTCTTCCTCTCTCTTCCACCTCTCTCTTCCTCCTCTCTCTTTCTCCTCTCTCTTCCTCCTCTCTCTTCCTCATTTCTCTTCCTCCTCTCTCTTCCTCTTCTCTTTTCCTCCTCTCTCTTCCTCCTCAATTTTCCTCCACTCTCCTTTTCGTCTGTTCCTCCTCTCTCTTCCTCCTCTCTCTTTCTCCTCTCTCTTCCTCCTCTCTCTTCCTCCTCTCTCTTCCTCCTCTCTCTTCCTCCTCACATTTCCTCCTCTCTACTTTTCCTCTCTTCCTCCTCTCTCTTCCTCCTCTCTCTTCCTCCTCTCTCTTCCTCCTCTCTCTTCGTCTTCTCTTTTCCTCCTCTCTCCTCTTCCTCTCTCTTCCTCCTTTCTCTTCCTCCTCTCTCTTTCTCCTCTCTCTTCCTCCTCTCTCTTCCTCCTCTCTTCCTCCTCTCTCTTCCTCCTCTCGCTTCCTCCTCTCTACCCCTCCTCTCTCTTCCCCCTTTCTATTCCTCCTCTCTCTTTCCCTTCTCTTTTCCTCCTCTCTCTTCCTCCTCACTTTTCCTCCTCTCTCCTTTTTCTCTCTTCCTCCTCTCTCTTCCTCCTTTCTCTTTCTCCTCTCTCTTCCTCTTCTCTTTTCCTCCTCTCTCCTCTTTCTCTCCCTTCCACCTCTCACTTCCTACTATCTCTTCCTCCTCACTTTTCCTCCTCTCTCCTTTTCCTCTCTTCCTCCTCTCTCTTCCTCCTCTCTCTTCCTCCTCTCTCTTCCTCCCCTCTCTTCCTCCTCTCTCTTCCTCCTCTTTTTCCTCTCTCTTCCTCCACTCTCTTCCTCCTCTGTCTTCCTCCTCTCTCTTCCTCCTCTCTCTTCCTCCTCTCTCTTCCTCATCTCTCTTCCTCCTCTCTCTTTTTCCTCTCTCTTCCTCCACTCTCTTCTCCTCTGACTTCCTTCTCTCTTCTCTTCCTCTATCTTCCACCTCTCTCTTCCTCCTCTCTCTTCCATCTCTCTCTTCCTCCTCTCTCTTCCTCCTCTCTCTTCCTCCTCACATTTCCTCCTCTCTCCTTTTCCTCTCTTCCTCCTCTCTCTTCCTCCTCTCTCTTTCTCCTCTCTCTTTCTCCTCTCTCTTCCTCCTCTCTTCTCTTCCTCTCTCTTCTCCTCCCTCTTCCTCTTTTCTCTACCACCTCTCTCTTCCTCCTCTCTCTTCCTCCTCTCTCTTCCTCCTCTCTCTTCCTCCTCTCTCTTCCCTTCTCTCTTCCTCCTCTCTCTTCCTCCTCTCTCTTCTTCCTCTCTCTTCCTCTTCTCTTTTCCTCCTCTCTCCACTTCCTCTCTCTTCCTCCTCTCTCTTACTCCTCTCTCTTTCTCCTCTGTCTTCCTCTTCTCTTTTCTCCTCTCTTCTCTCCTCTCTTTTCCTCCTCTCTCTTCCTCCTCTCTATTCCTCCTCTCTCTTCCTCCTCTCGCTTCCTCTTCTCTACCCTCCTCTCTCTTCTCCTCTCTCTTCCTCATCTCTCTTCCTCCTCTCTCTTTTTCCTCTCTCTTCGTCCACTCTCTTCCTCCTCTGACTTCCTTCTCTCTCCTCTTCCTCTGTCTTCCACCCTACTCTTCCTCCTCTCTCTTCCTCCTCTCTCTTCCTCCTCTCTCTTCCTCCTCTCTTCCTCCTCTCTCTTCTCCTCTCTCTTCCTCTCTCTCTTCCTCTTCTCTCTTCCTCCTCTCTCTTCTCCTCTCTCTTCTTCCTCTCTCTTCCTCTCTCTTTTCCTCCTCTCTCCACTTCCTCTCTCTTCCTCCTCTCTCTTCCTCCTCTCTCTTTCTCCTCTGTCTTCCTCTTCTCTTTTTCTCCTCTCTCTCTTCCTCTCTTTTCCTCCTCTCTCTTCCTCCTCTCTCTTCCTCCTCTCGCTTCCTCTTCTCTACCCCTCCTCTCTCTTCCTCTCTCTCTTCCTCATCTCTCTTCCTCCTCTCTCTTTTTCCTCTCTCTTCGTCCACTCTCTTCCTCCTCTGACTTCCTTCTCTCTCCTCTTCCTCTGTCTTCACCCTACTCTTCCTCCTCTCTCTTCCTCCTCTCTCTTCCTCCTCTCTCTTCCTCCTCTCTATCCTCCTCTCTCTTCCTCCTCTCGCTTCCTCTTCTCTACCCCTCCTCTCTCTTCCTCCTCCCTCTTCCTCCTCTCTGTTCCTCCTCTCTCTTTTGCCTCTCTCTTCCTCCACTCTCTTCCTCCTCTGTCTTCCTTCTCTCTCCTCTTCCTCTCCCTTCCACCTCTCTCTTCCTCCTCTCTCTTCCTCCTCTCTCTTTCTCCTCTCTCTTCCTCCTCTCTATTCCTCTTCTCTTTTCCTCCTCTCTCCTCTTCCTCTCTCTTCTCCTCTCTCTTCCTCTTCTCTCTTTCTCCTCTCTCTTCCTCCTCTCTCTTCTTCCTCTCTTCTCTTCCTCTATTTTTCTCCTCCCTCTTCCTCCTTTCTCTACCACCTCTCTCTACCACCTCTCTCTTCCTCCTCTCTCTTCCTCCTCTCTCTTCCTCTTCTCTTTTCCATTCTCTCCTCTTCCTCTCTCATCCTCCTCTCTCTTCCTCCTCTCGCTTCCTCCTCTGTCTCCTCCTCTCTTTCCTCCTATCTCTTCCTCCTCTCCCCCTTTCCACTCTCTTCCTTCCCTCTCCTCTTCCTCTGTCTTCCACCTCTCTCTTCCTCCTCTCTCTTCTCTTTTTCCTCCTCTCTCCTCTTCCTCTCTCTTCCTCCTCTCTCTTCCTCCTCTCTCTTCTTCTCTCTCTCTCTACTCTCTCTTCCTCCTCTCTCTTCCTCCTCTCTTCTCTTCCTCTCTATTTCTCCTCCCTCTTCCTCCTTCTCTTCACCTCTCTCTTCCTCCTCTCTCTTCTCCTCTCTCTCCTCCTCTCTCTTCCTCCTCTCTCTTCCTCTTCTCTTTTCTATCTCTCTTTTTCCTCTCTCATCCTCCTCTCTCTTCCTCCTCTCGCTTCCTCTCTCTCTTCCTCCTCTCTCTTCCTCCTCCCTCTTCCACCTCCCTCTTTCTCCTGTCTCTATCCTCTCTCTTCCTCCTGTCTCTTCTCTCTCTCCTACTCCTCTCTCTTCCTCCTCTCTCTTCCTCCTTTCTCTTCCTCCTTTCTCTTCCTCCTCCCTCTTCTCCTCTCTTCTCTTCCTCTCTCTTTCTCCTGTCATATTCTCCTCTCTCTTTCTCCTCTCTCTTCCTCCTCTCTCTTCCGTCTCTCTTCTCCTCTCTCTTCCTTCTCTCTCTTACTCCTCTCTCTTCCTCCTCTATCTTCCTCCTCTCTTTCCTCCTCTCTCGTCCTCCCTCTTCCATGTCACTTCTCCTCCTTTCTGTCCTGCTCTCTCTTCTCCTCTCTCTTCCTCCTCTTTCTTTCTCATCTCTCTTCCTCCTCTCTCTTTTTCCTCTCTCTTCCTCCTCTCTCTTCCTCCTCTCTTTTCCTCCTCTCTTTCCTCCTATTTCATTTTCCTCTCTCTTCCTCCTCTCTCTTCCTCCTCTCTCTTTCTCCTCTCTCTCCTTCTCTCTCTTACTCCTCTCTCTTCCTCCTCTATCTTCCTCCTCTCTTTTCCTCCTCTCTCGTCCTCCTCTTCCATGTCACTTCTCCTCCTTTTTGTCCTGCTCTCTCTTCCTCCTCTCTCTTCGTCCACTCTCTTTCTCATCTCTCTTCCTCCTCTCTCTTTTTCCTCTCTCTTCCTCCTCTCTCTTCCTCCTCTCTTTTCCTCCTCTCTTTTCCTCTTATCTCATTTTCCTCTCTCTTCCTCCTCTCTTTTCCTCCTCTCTCTTCCTCCTCTCTCTTTCTCCTCTCTAGTCCTACTCTGTCTTCCTCCTCTCTCCTTTTCCTCTCTATCCTCCTCTCTCTTCCTCCACTCTCTTCCTCCTCTCTTTTCCTCCTCCTCTTCCTCCTCTCCCCTTTTCCTCTCTCTTCCTCCTCTCTCCTTTTCCTCTTTCTTCATCCTTTCTCTTCCTCATTTCTCTTCCTCCTCTCTCTTCCTCCTCTCTCTTTCTCCTCTCTTTTCCTCCTCCTCATTCCCCCCATCTTATTTTCCACTCTCTTCCTCTTCTCTCATTTTCTTCTCTCTTCCTCCTCTCTCTTCCTCCTCTCTCTTCCTCCTCTCTCTTCCTCCTCTTTCTTCCTCCGCTCTCCCCCACCTCTCTCCCGCTCCTCTCTCTTCCTCCTCTCTCTTCCTCCTCTGTCTTCCTTCTCTCTCTTCCTCCTCTCTCATCCTCCTCCCTCTCCCTCATCTCTCCCCCTCCTCTCTCTTCCTCCTCTCTCTTCCACCTCTCGCTTCGTCCTCTCTACCCCTCCTCTCTCTTCCTCCTCTCTCTTCCTCCTCTCTCTTCCTCTTCTCTTTTCCTCCTCTCTCCTCTTCCTCTCCCTTCCACCTCTCTATTCCTCCTCTCTCTTCCTCCTCACATTTCCTCCTCTCTCCTTTTCCTCTCTTCCTCCTCTCTCTTCCTCCTCTCTCTTCCTCCACTCTCTTCCTCCTTTGTCTTCCTTCTCTCTCCTCTTCCTCTCTCTTCCTCCTCCCTCTTCCTCCTCTGTCTTCCTCCTCTCTCTTCGTCCTCTCTCTTCCTCCTCTCTCTTCCTCCTCTCTCTTCCTCTTCTCTATTCCTCCTCTCTCCTCTTCCTCTCTCTTCCTCCTCTCTCTTCCTCCTCTCTCTTTCTCCTCTCTCTTCCTCCTCTCTCTTCCTCCTCTCTTCTCTTCATCTCTCTTTCTCCTCCCCCTTCCTCCTTTCTCTTCCTCCTCTCTCTTCCTCCTCTCTCTTTCTCCTCTCTCTTCCTCCTCTCTATTCCTCTTCTCTTTTACTCCTCTCTCCTCTTCCTCTCTCTTCCTCCTCTCTCTTCCTCTTCTCTCTTTCTCCTCTCTCTTCCTCCTCTCTCTTCTTCCTCTCTTCTCTTCCTCTATTTTTCTCCTCCCTCTTCCTTCTTTCTCTACCACCTCTCTCTTCCTCCTCTCTCTTCCTCCTCTCTCTTCCTCCTCTCTCTTCCTCTTCTCTTTTCCTATTCTCTCCTCTTCCTCTCTCATCCTCCTCTCTCTTCCTCCTCTCGCTTCCTCCTCTGTCTCCTCCTCTCTTTTCCTCCTCTCTCTTCCTCCTCTCCCCCTTTCCACTCTATTCCTTCCCTCTCCTCTTCCTCTGTCTTCCACCTCTCTCTTCCTCCTCTCTCTTCCTCTTTTTTCCTCCTCTCTCCTCTTCCTCTCTCTTCCTCCTCTCTCTTCCTCCTCTCTCTTCCTTCTCTCTCTCTCTACTCTCTCTTCCTCCTCTCTCTTCCTCCTCTCTTCTCTTCCTCTCTATTTCTCCTCCCTCTTCCTCCTTTCTCTTCCACCTCTCTCTTCCTCCTCTCTCTTCCTCCTCTCTCTTCCTCCTCTCTCTTCCTCCTCTCTCTTCCTCTTCTCTTTTCCTATTCTCTCTTTTTCCTCTCTCATCCTCCTCTCTCTTCCTCCTCTCGCTTCCTCCTCTCTCTTCCTCCTCTCTCTTCCTCCTCCCTCTTCCACCTCCCTCTTTCTCCTGTCTCTATCCTCTCTCTTCCTCCTTTCTCTTCCTCCTTTCTCTTCCTCCTCCCTCTTCCTCCTCTCTTCTCTTCCTCTCTCTTTCTCCTCTCACTTTCTCCTCTCTCTTTCTCCTCTCTCTTCCTCCTCTCTCTTCCTCGTCTCTCTTCCTCCTCTCTCTTCCTTCTCTCTCTTAATCCTCTCTCTTCCTCCTCTATCTTCCTCCTCTCTTTTCCTCCTCTCTCGTCCTCCCTCTTCCATGTCACTTCTCCTCCTTTCTTGTCCTGCTCTCTCTTCCTCCTCTCTCTTCCTCCTCTCTCTTTCTCATCTCTCTTCCTCCTCTCTCTTTTTCCTCTCTTCCTCCTCTCTCTTCCTCCTCTCTTTTCCTCCTCTCTTTTCCTCCTATTTCATTTTCCTCTCTCTTCCTCCTCTCTCTTCCTCCTCTCTCTTTCTCCTCTCTCTTCCTTCTCTCTCTTCCTCCTCTCTCTTCCTCCTCTCTCTTTCTCCTCTCTCTTCCTTCTCTCTCTTACTCCTCTCTCTTCCTCCTCTATCTTCCTCATCTCTTTTCCTCCTCTCTCGTCCTCCCTCTTCCATGTCACTTCTCCTCCTTTCTTGTCCTGCTCTCTCTTCCTCCTCTCTCTTCCTCCTCTCTCTTTCTCATCTCTCTTCCTCCTCTCTCTTTTTCCTCTCTCTTCCTCCTCTCTCTTCCTCCTCTCTTTTCCTCCTCTCTTTTCCTCTTATCTCATTTTCCTCTCTCTTCCTCCTCTCTTTTCCTCCTCTCTTCCTCCTCTCTCTTTCTCCTCTCTAGTCCTACTCTGTCTTCCTCCTCTCTCCTTTTCCTCTCTATCCTCCTCTCTCTTCCTCCACTCTCTTCCTCCTCTCTTTTCCTCCTCCTCTTCCTCCTCTCCCCTTTTCCTCTCTCTTCCTCCTCTCTCCTTTTCCTCTTTCTTCATCCTTTCTCTTCCTCATTTCTCTTCCTCCTCTCTCTTCCTCCTCTCTCTTTCTCCTCTCTTTTCCTCCTCCTCATTCCCCCCATCTTATTTTCCACTCTCTTCCTCTTCTCTCATTTTCTTCTCTCTTCCTCCTCTCTCTTCCTCCTCTCTCTTCCTCCTCTCTCTTCCTCCTCTTTCTTCCTCCGCTCTCCCCCACCTCTCTCCCGCTCCTCTCTCTTCCTCCTCTCTCTTCCTCCTCTGTCTTCCTTCTCTCTCTTCCTCCTCTCTCATCCTCCTCCCTCTCCCTCATCTCTCCCCCTCCTCTCTCTTCCTCCTCTCTCTTCCACCTCTCGCTTCGTCCTCTCTACCCCTCCTCTCTCTTCCTCCTCTCTCTTCCTCCTCTCTCTTCCTCTTCTCTTTTCCTCCTCTCTCCTCTTCCTCTCCCTTCCACCTCTCTATTCCTCCTCTCTCTTCCTCCTCACATTTCCTCCTCTCTCCTTTTCCTCTCTTCCTCCTCTCTCTTCCTCCTCTCTCTTCCTCCACTCTCTTCCTCCTTTGTCTTCCTTCTCTCTCCTCTTCCTCTCTCTTCCTCCTCCCTCTTCCTCCTCTGTCTTCCTCCTCTCTCTTCGTCCTCTCTCTTCCTCCTCTCTCTTCCTCCTCTCTCTTCCTCTTCTCTATTCCTCCTCTCTCCTCTTCCTCTCTCTTCCTCCTCTCTCTTCCTCCTCTCTCTTTCTCCTCTCTCTTCCTCCTCTCTCTTCCTCCTCTCTTCTCTTCATCTCTCTTTCTCCTCCCCCTTCCTCCTTTCTCTTCCTCCTCTCTCTTCCTCCTCTCTCTTTCTCCTCTCTCTTCCTCCTCTCTATTCCTCTTCTCTTTTACTCCTCTCTCCTCTTCCTCTCTCTTCCTCCTCTCTCTTCCTCCTCTCCCCCTTTCCACTCTATTCCTTCCCTCTCCTCTTCCTCTGTCTTCCACCTCTCTCTTCCTCCTCTCTCTTCCTCTTTTTTCCTCCTCTCTCCTCTTCCTCTCTCTTCCTCCTCTCTCTTCCTCCTCTCTCTTCCTTCTCTCTCTCTCTACTCTCTCTTCCTCCTCTCTCTTCCTCCTCTCTTCTCTTCCTCTCTATTTCTCCTCCCTCTTCCTCCTTTCTCTTCCACCTCTCTCTTCCTCCTCTCTCTTCCTCCTCTCTCTTCCTCCTCTCTCTTCCTCCTCTCTCTTCCTCTTCTCTTTTCCTATTCTCTCTTTTTCCTCTCTCATCCTCCTCTCTCTTCCTCCTCTCGCTTCCTCCTCTCTCTTCCTCCTCTCTCTTCCTCCTCCCTCTTCCACCTCCCTCTTTCTCCTGTCTCTATCCTCTCTCTTCCTCCTTTCTCTTCCTCCTTTCTCTTCCTCCTCCCTCTTCCTCCTCTCTTCTCTTCCTCTCTCTTTCTCCTCTCACTTTCTCCTCTCTCTTTCTCCTCTCTCTTCCTCCTCTCTCTTCCTCGTCTCTCTTCCTCCTCTCTCTTCCTTCTCTCTCTTAATCCTCTCTCTTCCTCCTCTATCTTCCTCCTCTCTTTTCCTCCTCTCTCGTCCTCCCTCTTCCATGTCACTTCTCCTCCTTTCTTGTCCTGCTCTCTCTTCCTCCTCTCTCTTCCTCCTCTCTCTTTCTCATCTCTCTTCCTCCTCTCTCTTTTTCCTCTCTTCCTCCTCTCTCTTCCTCCTCTCTTTTCCTCCTCTCTTTTCCTCCTATTTCATTTTCCTCTCTCTTCCTCCTCTCTCTTCCTCCTCTCTCTTTCTCCTCTCTCTTCCTTCTCTCTCTTCCTCCTCTCTCTTCCTCCTCTCTCTTTCTCCTCTCTCTTCCTTCTCTCTCTTACTCCTCTCTCTTCCTCCTCTATCTTCCTCATCTCTTTTCCTCCTCTCTCGTCCTCCCTCTTCCATGTCACTTCTCCTCCTTTCTTGTCCTGCTCTCTCTTCCTCCTCTCTCTTCCTCCTCTCTCTTTCTCATCTCTCTTCCTCCTCTCTCTTTTTCCTCTCTCTTCCTCCTCTCTCTTCCTCCTCTCTTTTCCTCCTCTCTTTTCCTCTTATCTCATTTTCCTCTCTCTTCCTCCTCTCTTTTCCTCCTCTCTTCCTCCTCTCTCTTTCTCCTCTCTAGTCCTACTCTGTCTTCCTCCTCTCTCCTTTTCCTCTCTATCCTCCTCTCTCTTCCTCCACTCTCTTCCTCCTCTCTTTTCCTCCTCCTCTTCCTCCTCTCCCCTTTTCCTCTCTCTTCCTCCTCTCTCCTTTTCCTCTTTCTTCATCCTTTCTCTTCCTCATTTCTCTTCCTCCTCTCTCTTCCTCCTCTCTCTTTCTCCTCTCTTTTCCTCCTCCTCATTCCCCCCATCTTATTTTCCACTCTCTTCCTCTTCTCTCATTTTCTTCTCTCTTCCTCCTCTCTCTTCCTCCTCTCTCTTCCTCCTCTCTCTTCCTCCTCTCTCTTCCTCCGCTCTCCCCCACCTCTCTCCCGCTCCTCTCTCTTCCTCCTCTCTCTTCCTCCTCTGTCTTCCTTCTCTCTCTTCCTCCTCTCTCATCCTCCTCCCTCTCCCTCATCTCTCCCCCTCCTCTCTCTTCCTCCTCTCTCTTCCACCTCTCGCTTCGTCCTCTCTACCCCTCCTCTCTCTTCCTCCTCTCTCTTCCTCCTCTCTCTTCCTCTTCTCTTTTCCTCTTCTCTCCTCTTCCTCTCCCTTCCACCTCTCTATTCCTCCTCTCTCTTCCTCCTCACATTTCCTCCTCTCTCCTTTTCCTATCTTCCTCCTCTCTCTTCCTCCTCTCTCTTCCTCCACTCTCTTCCTCCTTTGTCTTCCTTCTCTCTCCTCTTCCTCTCTCTTCCTCCTCCCTCTTCCTCCTCTCTCTTCCTCCTCTCTCTTCGTCCTCTCTCTTCCTCCTCTCTCTTCCTCCTGTCTCTTCCTCTTCTCTATTCCTCCTCTCTCCTCTTCCTCTCTCTTCCTCCTCTCTCTTCCTCCTCTCTCTTTCTCCTCTCTCTTCAACCTCTCTCTTCCTCCTCTCTTCTTTTCATCTCTCTTTCTCCTCCCCCTTCCTCCTTTCTCTTCCTCCTCTCTCTTCCTCCTCTCTCTTCCTCCTCTCTCTTCCTCCTCTCTCTTCCTCCTCACATTTCCTCCTCTCTCCTTTTCCTCTCTTCCTCCTCTCTCTTCCTCCTCTCTCTTCCTCCTCTCTCTTCCTCTTCTCTCTTCCTCTTCTCTTTTCTTATTCTCTCTCCTTCCTCTCTCATCCTCCTCTCTCTTCCTCCTCTCGCTTCCTCCTCTCTCTTCCTCCTCTCTCTTCCTCCTCCCTCTTCCACCTCCCTCTTTCTCCTGTCTCTATCCTCTCTCTTCCTCCTGTCTCTTCCTCCTCTCTCCTACTCCTCTCTCTTCCTCCTCTCTCTTCCTCCTTTCTCTTCATCCTTTCTCTTCCTCCATCCTCTTCCTCCTCTCTTCTCTTCCTCTCTCTTTCTCCTCTCACTTTCTCCTCTCTCTTTCTCCTCTCTCTTCCTCCTCTCTCTTCCTCGTCTCTCTTCCTCCTCTCTCTTCCTTCTCTCTCTTACTCCTCTCTCTTCCTCCTCTATCATCCTCCTCTCTTTTCCTCCTCTCTCGTCCTCTCTCTTCCATGTCACTTCTCCTCCTTTCTTGTCCTGCTCTCTCTTCCTCCTCTCTCTTCCTCCTCTCTCTTTCTCATCTCTCTTCCTCCTCTCTCTTTTTCCTCTCTCTTCCTCCTCTCTCTTCCTCCTCTCTTTTCCTCCTCTCTTTTCCTCCTATCTCATTTTCCTCTCTCTTCCTCCTCTCTCTTCCTCCTCTCTGTTTCTCCTCTCTCTTCCTTCTCTCTCTTACTCCTCTCTCTTCCTCCTCTATCTTCCTCCTCTCTTTTCCTCCTCTCTCGTCCTCCCTCTTCCATGTCACTTCTCCTCCTTTCTTGTCCTGCTCTCTCTTCCTCCTCTCTCTTCCTCCTCTCTCTTTCTCATCTCTCTTCCTCCTCTCTCTTTTTCCTCTCTCTTCCTCCTCTCTCTTCCTCCTCTCTTTTCCTCCTCTCTTTTCCTCTTATCTCATTTTCCTCTCTCTTCCTCCTCTCTTTTCCTCCTCTCTCTTCCTCCTCTCTCTTTCTCCTCTCTAGTCCTACTCTGTCTTCCTCCTCTCTCCTTTTCCTCTCTATCCTCCTCTCTCTTCCTCCACTCTCTTCCTCCTCTCTTTTCCTCCTCCTCATTCCCCCCATCTTATTTTCCACTCTCTTCCTCTTCTCTCATTTTTTTCTCTCTTCCTCCTCTCTCTTCCTCCTCTCTCTTCCTCCTCTCTCTTCCTCCACTCTCTTCCTCCGCTCTCTCCCTCCTCTCTCCCGCTCCTCTCTCTTCCTCCTCTCTCTTCCTCCTCTGTCTTCCTTCTCTCTCTTCCTCCTCTCTCATCCTCCTCCCTCCCCCTCATCTCTCCCCCTCCTCTCTCTTCCTCCTCTCTCTTCCACCTCTCGCTTCGTCCTCTCTACCCCTCCTCTCTCTTCCTCCTCTCTCTTCCTCCTCTCTCTTCCTCTTATCTTTTCTCCTCTCTCCTCTTCCTCTCCCTTCCACCTCTCTATTCCTCCTCTCTCTTCCTCCTCACATTTCCTCCTCTCTCCTTTTCCTCTCTTCCTCCTCTCTCTTCCTCCTCTCTCTTCCTCTACTCTCTTCCTCCTTTGTCTTCCTTCTCTCTCCTCTTCCTCTCTCTTCCTCCTCCCTCTTCCTCCTCTCTCTTCCTCCTCTCTCTTCGTGCTCTCTCTTCCTCCTCTCTCTTCCTCTTCTCTCTTCCTCTTCTCTATTCCTCCTCTCTACTCTTCCTCTCTCTTTCTCCTCTCTCTTCCTCCTCTCTCTTTCTCCTCTCTCTTCCTTCTCTCTCCTCTTCCTCTCTCTTCCACCTCTCTCTTTCCTCCTCTCTCTTCCTCCTCTCTACCCCTCCTCTCTCTTCCTCCTCTCTCTTCCTCCTCTCTCTTCCTCTTCTCTTTTCCTCCTCTCTCCTCTTCCTCTCTTTTTCTCCTCTCTCTTCCTCCTCTCTCTTCCTCCTCTGTCTTTCTCCTCTCTCTTTTCCTCGTCTCTCTTCCTCCTCTCTTCTCTTCCTCTCTCTTTCTCCTCGCCCTTCCTCCTTTCTCTCCACCTCTCTCTTCCTCCTCTCTCTTCCTCCTCTCTCTTCCTCCTCTCTACCCCTCCTCTCTCTTCCTCCTTTCTCCTCCTCCTCTCTCTTCCTCCTCTCTCTTCCTCCTCTCTCTTCCGCCTCTCTTTTCCTCCTCTCTCTTCCTCATCTCGCTTCCTCCTCTCTACCCCTCCTCTCTCTTCCTCCTCTCTCTTCCTCATCTCTCTTCCTCCTCTCTCTTTTTCCTCTCTCTTCCTCCACTCTATTCCTCCTCTGTCTTCCTTCTCTATCCTCTTCCTCTGTCTTCCACCTCTCTCTTCCTCCTCTCTCTTCCTTCTCTCTCATTTTCCTTTCTCTCCCTCCTCTCTCTTCCTCCTCTCTATTACTCCTCTCTCTTCCTCGTCTCGCTTCCTCCTTTCTACCCTTCCTCTCTCTTCCTCGTCTCTACTTTTCCTCTCTCTTCCTACACTCTTTTCATCCTCTTCTTACTCCTCCCTCTCCCTCCTCTCTCATTTTCCTCACTCTTTCTTCTCTCTCCTCTTCCTCTCTCTGCCTCCTCTCTCTTCCTCCTCTCTCTTCCTCCTCTCTCTTCCTCCTCTCCCTTCCACCTCTCTCCACTTCCTCTCTCTTCATCCTCTCTCTTCCTCCTTGCTCTTCGTCCTCTCTCTTCCTCCACTCTCTTCCTCATCTCTCCTCTTCCTCTCTCTTCCTCCTCTCTCTTCCTCCTCATTCCTTTTCCTCTCTCTTCCTCCTCTCTCTTCTTTCTCACTCTTCGTCCTCTCTCTTCCTACACTCCTTTCCTCCTCTCTCCTCTTCTTCTCTCTTCGTCTTCTCTTTTCCTCCTGTCTCTTCCTCCTCTCTCCTCCTCCTCTCTCTAACACCTCTCTCTTCCTCCTCTCTTTTCCTCCTCTCTCTTCGTCCTCTTTCTCCTCTCTTTTCCTCCTCCTCATCCTCCTCTCACCTTTTCCTCTCTCTTCCTTCTCTCTCATTTTCCTCTCTCTTCCTCCTCGCTCTTAATCCTCTCTCCTTTTCCTCTCTCTTCCTCCTCTCTCTTCCTCCTCTCTCTTCTTCCTCTTTCTTCCTCCTCTCTACTCTTCCTCTCTTTTCCTCCTCTCTCTTCCTCCACTCTCTTCCTCCTCTCTCTTCCTCCTCTCTCTTCCTCCTCTCTCTTCCTCCTCTCTCCTCTTCCTCTCTCTTCCTCCACTCTCTTCCTCCTGTCTACTCTTCCTCTCTCTTCCTCCTCTCTCTTCCTCTTGTGTCTTCCTCCTCTCTCTTCCTCCTCTCTTTTCCTCGTCTCTCTTCCTCCTCTCTACTTTTCCTCTCTCTTCCTACTCTCTTTTCCTCCTCTTCTTAGTCCTCCCTCTCCCTCCTCTCTCATTTTCCTCACTCTTTCTCCTCTCTCCTCTTCCTCTCTCTGCCTCCTCTCTCTTCCTCCTCTCTCTTCCTCCTCTCTCTTCCTCCTCTCCCTTCCACCTCTCTCCACTTCCTCTCTCTTCATCCTCTCTCTTCCTCCTCACTCTTCGTCCTCTCTCTTCCTCCACTCTCTTCCTCCTCTCTCTTTCTCCTCTCTCTTCCTCCTCTCTTTTCCTCATCTCTCTTCCTCCTCTCTACTCTTCCTCTCTCTTCCTCATCTCTTTTCCTCCTCTTCTTACTCCTCTCTCTTCCTCCTCTCTCATTTTCCTCTCTCTTCCTCCTCTCTCCCGTTCCTCTCTCTTCCTCCTCTCTCCTCTTCTTCTCTCTTCCTCCTCTCATTTCATCCTGTCTCTTCCTCCTCACTCCTCTTTCTCTCTCTTCCTCCTCTCTCCTCCTCCTCTTTTCCTCCTCTCTCTTCGTCCTCTTTCTCCTCTCATTTCCTCCTCCCCTTCCTCCTCTATCCTTTTCCTCTCTCTTCCTCCTCTCTTCTCTTCCTCTCTCTTCCTACTCTCTCTTCCTCCTCTCTCTTCCTCCTCTCTCTTCTTCCTCTTTCTTCCTCCTCACTCTTCGTCCTCTCTCTTCCTCCACTCTCTTCCTCATCTCTCCTCTTCCTCTCTCTTCCTTCTCTCTTTTCATCCTGTCTATTCCTCCTCTCTCCTCTTCCTCTCTCTTCCTCCTCTCTCTTTCTCCTCTCTTTTCCTCCTCTCTCTTCTTCCTCTCTCTTTCTCCTCTCTTTTTCTCCTTCTCTTCCTCCTCTCTCCTTTTCCTCTGTCTTCCTCCTCTCTCATTTTCCTCTCTCTTCCTCCTCTCTCATTTTTCTCTCTCTTCCTCCTCTCTCTTCCTCCTCTCTCCTCTTCCTTTCTCTTCCTCCTCTCTCTTCCTCCTCTGTCTTCCTCCTCTCTGTTCCTCTTTTCTCTTCCTCCTCTCTCTTCCTCCTCCCTCTTCTTCCTCTTTCCTCCTCCTCACTCTTCGTCCTCCCTCTTCCTCCACGCTCTTCCTCCTCTCTCCTCTACCTCTCTCTTCCTCATCTCTTTTTCTCCTGTCTCTTCCTCCTATCTCCTCTTCCTCTCTCTTCCTCCTCTCTCTTCCTCCTCTCTCTTCCTCCTCTCTCTTCTTCCTCTTTCTTCCTCCTTACTCTTCGTCCTCTCTCTTTCTCCTCTCTTTTCCTCCTCTCTCCTCTTCCTCTCTCTTTCTCCCCTGTTTTCCTCTCTCTTCCTCCTCTCTCCTCTTTCTCTCTCCTCTTCCTCTCTATTCCTCCTCTCTCTTCCTCCTTTCTCTTCCTCCTCCCTTTTCCTCCTCTCTCTTCCTCCTCTCTCTCCTCTCTTTTCCTCCTCCTCTTCCTCCTCTCTCCTTTTCCTCTCTCTTCCTCCTCTCTCTTCCTCCACTCTCTTCCTCCTCCCTCTTCCTCCTCTCTCTTCCTCCTGTCTCTTCCTCCTTTTTCTTCCTCCTCACTCTTCGTCCTCTCTCTTCCTCCACTCTCTTCCTCCTCTCTCCTCTTCCTCTCTCTTCCTCCTCTCTTTTCCTCTTCTGTCTTCCTCCTCTCTTCCTCCTCTCTACTTTTCCTCTCTCTTCCTACTCTCTTTTCCTCCTCTTCTTACTCCTCCCTCTCCCTCCTCTCTCATTTTCCTCACCCTTCCTCCTCTCTCCTCTTCCTCTCTCTGCCCCTCTCTCTTCCTCCTCTCTCTTCCTCCTCTCCCTTCCACCTCTCTCCACTTCCTCTCTCTTCATCCTCTCTCTTCCTCCTCACTTTTCGTCCTCTCTCTTCCTCCACTCTCTTCCTCCTCTCTCTTCCTCCTCTCTCTTCCTCCTCTCTTTTCCTCATCTCTCTTCCTCCTCTCTACTCTTCCTCTCTCTTCCTCATCTCTTTTCCTCCTCTTCTTACTCCTCTCTCATTTTCCTCTCTCTTCCTCCTCTCTCCCCTTCCTCTCTCTTCCTCCTCTCTCTTCCTCCTCTCTCCTCTTCTTCTCTCTTCCTCTTCTCTCTTCCTCCTCTCTCTTCCTCCTCTCTCTTCCTCTTGCCTTCTCTTTCTCTCTCTTCCTCCTCTCTCTAACTCCTCTCTCTTCCTCCTCTCTCCTCTTCCTCTCTCTTTCTCCCCTGTTTTCCTCCTCTCTCTTCCTCCTCTCTCCTCTTTCGCTCTCCTCTTCCTCTCTATTCCACCTCTCTCTTCCTCCTTTCTCTTCCTCCTCCCTTTTCCTCCTCTCTCTTCCTCCTCTTTCTCCTCTCTTTTCTTACTCCTCTTCCTCCTCTCTCCTCTTCCTCTCTCTTCCTCCTCTCTCTTCCTCCTCTCTCTTCTTACATTTTTTTCCTCCTCACTCTTTGTCCTCTCTCTTTCTCCACTCTCTTCCTCCTCTCTCCTCTTCCTCTCTCTTCTTCCTCTCTTTTCCTCCTGTCTCTTCCTCCTCTCTCCTCTTCCTCTCTCTTCCTCCTCTCTCTTCCTCCTCTCTATTCCTCCTCTCTTTTCCTCTTCTCTCTTCGTCCTCTCTCTTTCTCCTCTCTTTTCCTCCCCCTCTTCCTCCTCTCTCCTTTTCCTCTCTCTTCCTCATCTCTCATTTTCCTTTTTCTTCCTCCTCTCTCTTCCTCCTCTCTCCTCTTCCTATCTCTTCCTCCTCTGTCTTCCTCCTCACTCCTTTTCCTCTCTCTTCCTCCTCTCTCTACCTTCTCACTCTTCGTCCTCTCTCTTCCTACGCTCCTTTCCTCCTCTCTCCTCCTCCTCTCTCTTCCTCCTCTCTCTTCCTCCTCTCTCTTCTTCCGCTTTCTTCCTCCTCACTATTCTTCCTCTCTCTTCCTCCGCTCACTTCCTCCTCTCTCCTCTTCCTCTCTATTCCTCCTCTTTTTTCATCCTGTCTCTTCCTCCTCACTCCTCTTCCTCTCTCTTCCTCCTCTCTTTTCCTCCTCTCTCTTCGTCCTCTTCCTCCTCTCATTTCCTCCTCCTCTTCCTCCTCTATCCTTTTCCTCTCTCTTCCTCCTCTCTCCTCTTCCTCTCTCTTCCTCCTCTCTCTTCCTCCTCTCTCTTCTTCCTATTCCTTCCTCCTCACTCTTCGTCCTCCCTCTTCCTCCACTCTCTTCCTCCTCTCTCCTCTTTCCTCTTCCTCTCTCTTCCTCCTCTCTTTTCATCCTGTCTCTTCCTCCTCTCTCCTCTTCCTCTCTCTTCCTCCTCTCTCTTCCTCCTCTCTCCTCTTCTTCTCTCTTCCTCCTCTGTCTTCCTCCTCTCTTTTCCTCCTCTCTCTTCGTCCTCTTTCTCCTCTCTTTTCCTCCTCCTCTTCCTCCTCTCTCCTTTTAGTCTCTTTTCCTCCTCTCTCATTTTCCTCTCTCTTTCTCTTCTCTTTTCCTCCTGTCTCTTCCTACTCTCTCCTCCTCCTCTCTCTTCCTCCTCTCTCTTCCTTCTCGCTCTTCGTTCTCTCTATTCCTACACTACTTTCCTCCTCTCTCCACTTCCTCTCTCTTCCTCTTCTCTTTTCCTCCTGTCTCTTCCTACTCTCTCCTCCTCCTCTCTCTTCCCCCTCTCTATTCCTCCTCTCTCTTCCTCCTCTCTTTTCCTCTTCTCTCTTCGTCCTCTTTCTCCTCTCTTTTCCTCCTCCTCTTCCTCCTCTCTCCTTTTCCTCTCTCTTCCTCCTCTCTCTTCCTCCTCTCTCTTCCTCCTCTCTCTTCCTCCTCTCTCTTCTTCCTCTTTCTTCCTCCTCTCTACTCTTCCTCTCTTTTCTTCCTCTCTCTTCCTCCACTGTCTTCCTCCTCTCTCTTCCTCCTCTCTCTTCCTTCTCACTCTTCGTCCTCTCTCTTCCTACACTCCTTTCCTCCTGTCTCCTCTTCCTCTCTCTTCCTCTTCTCTTTTCCTCCTGTCTCTTCCTGCTCTCTCCTCCTCCTCTCTCTTCCTCCTCTCTCTTCCTCCTCTCTCTTCCTCCTCTCTTTTCCTCCTCTCTCTTCGTCCTCTTTCTCCTCTCTTTTCCTCCTCCTCTTCCTCCTCTCTCTTTTTAGTCTCTTTTCCTCCTCTCTCATTTTCCTTTCTCTTTCTCCTCTCTCTTCCTCCTCTCTCCTCTTACTATCTCTTCCTCCTCTCTCTTCCTCCTCAATCCTTTTCCTTTCTCTTTCTCCTCTCTCTTCCTCCTCTCTCCTCTTACTATCTCTTCCTCCTCTCTCTTCCTCCTCACTCCTTTTCCTCTCTCTTCCTCCTGTCTCTTCCTTCTCGCTCTTCGTCCTCTCTTCCTACACTACTTTCCTCCTCTCTCCACTTCCTCTCTCTTCCTCTTCACTTTTCCTCCTGTCTCTTCCTACTCTCTCCTCCTCCTCTATCTTCCTCCTCTCTCTTCCTTCTCGCTCTTCGTCCTCTCTATTCCTACACTACTTTCCTCCTCTCTCCACTTCCTCTCTCTTCCTCTTCTCTTTTCCTCCTGTCTCTTCCTACTCTCTCCTCCTCCTCTCTCTTCCCCCTCTCTATGCCTCCTCTCTCTTCCTCCTCTCTTTTCCTCTTCTCTCTTCGTCCTCTTTCTCCTCTCTTTTCCTCCTCCTCTTCCTCCTCTCTCCTTTTCCTCTCTCTTCCTCCTCTCTCCTTTTCCTCTCTCTTCCTCCTCTCTCTTCCTCCTCTCTCTTCTTCCTCTTTCTTCCTCCTCTCTACTCTTCCTCTCTTTTCTTCCTCTCTCTTCCTCCACTCTTTTCCTCCTCTCTCTTCCTCCTCTCGACTTTTCCTCTCTCTTCCTACTCTCTTTTCCTCTTCTGTCTTCCTCCTCTCTCTTCCTCCTCTCTTTTCCTCCTCTCTCTTCCTCCTCTCTAATTTTCCTCTCTCTTCCTACTCTCTTTTCCTCCTCTTCTTACTCCTCCCTCTCCCTCCTCTCCCATTTTCCCCACTCTTCCTCCTCCCTCCTCTTCCTCTCTCTGCCTCCTCTCTCTTCCTCCTCTCTCTTCCTCCTCTCCCTTCCACCTCTCTCCACTTCCTCTCTCTTCATCCTCTGTCTTCCTCCTCTCTCTTCCTCCTCTCTTTTCCTCATCTCTCTTCCTCCTCTCTATTCTTCCTCTCTCTTCCTCATCTCTTTTCCTCCTCTTCTTACTCCTCTCTCTTCTTCCTCTCTCATTTTCCTCTCTCTTCCTCCTTTGTGCCCTTCCTCTCTCTTCCTCCTCTGTCTTCCACCTCGCTCTTCTTCCTCTCTCTTCCTCCTCTCTCCTCTTCTTCTCTCTTCCTCCTCTGTCTTCCTCCTCTCTTTTCCTCCTCTCTCTTCGTCCTCTTTCTCCTCTCTTTTCCTCTTCCTCTTCCTCCTCTCTCCTTTTAGTTTCTTTTCCTCCTCTCTCATTTTCCTTTCTCTTTCTCCTCTCTCTTCCTCCTCTCTCCTCTTACTATCTCTTCCTCCTCTCTCTCTCCTCTCACTCCTTTTCCTCTCTCTTCCTCCTGTCTCTTACTTCTCTCTCTTCGTCCTCTCTTCCTACACTACTTTCCTCCTCTCTCCACTTCCTCTCTCTTCCTCTTCACTTTTCCTCCTGTCTCTTCCTACTCTCTCCTCCTCCTCTATCTTCCTCCTCTCTCTTCCTTCTCGCTCTTCGTCCTCTCTATTCCTACACTACTTTCCTCCTCTCTCCACTTACTCTCTCTTCCTCTTCTCTTTTCCTCCTGTCTCTTCCTACTCTCTCCTCCTCCTCTCTCTTCCCCCTCTCTATTCCTCCTCTCTCTTCCTCCTCTCATTTCCTCTTCTCTCTTCGTCCTCTTTCTCCTCTCTTTTCCTCCTCCTCTTCCTCCTCTCTCCTTTTCCTCTCTCTTCCTCCTCTCTCCTTTTCCTCTCTCTTCCTCATCTCTCATTTTCCTTTTTCTTCCTCCTCTCTCTTCCTCCTCTCTCCTCTTCCTATCTCTTCCTCCTCTGTCTTCCTCCTCACTCCTTTTCCTCTCTCTTCCTCCTCTCTCTACCTTCTCACTCTTCGTCCTCTCTCTACCTACACTCCTTTCCTCCTCTCTCCTCTTCCTCTCTCTTCCTCTTCTCTTTTCCTCCTGTCTCTTCCTCCTCTCTCCTCCTCCTCTCTCTTCGTCCACTCACATCCTCCTCTCTCCTCTTCCTCTCTCTTCCTCTTCTCTTTTCCTCCTGTCTCTTCCTCCTCACCTCCTCTTCCTCTCTCTTCCTCCTCTCTCTTCCTCCTCTCTTTTCCTCCTCTCTCTTCGTCCTCTTCCTCCTCTCATTTCCTCCTCCTCTTCCTACTCTATCCTTTTCCTCTCTCTTCCTCCTCTCTCCTCTCCTCTCTCTTCCTCCTCTCTCTTCCTCCTCTCTCTTCTTCCCCTTTCTTCCTCCTCACTCTTCGTCCTCTCTCTTCCTCCACTCTCTTCCTCCTCTCACCTCTTCCTCTCTCTTCCTCCTCTCTTTTCATCCTGTCTCTTCCTCCTCTCTCCTCTTCCTCTCTCTTCCTCCTCTCTTTTTCTCCTCTCTTTTCCTCCTCTCTCTTCTTCCTCTCTCTTTCTCCTCTCTTTTTCTCCTTCTCTTCCTCCTCTCTCCTTTTCCTCTGTCTTCCTCCTCTCTCATTTTCCTCTCTCTTCCTCCTCTCTCATTTTCTCTCTCTTCCTCCTCTCTCTTCCTCCTCTCTCCTCTTCCTTTCTCTTTCTCCTCTCTCTTCCTCCTCTGTCTTCCTCCTCTCTGTTCATCTTCTCTCTTCCTCCTCTCTCTTCCTCCTCCCTCTTCTTCCTCTTTCTTCCTCCTCACTCTTCGTCCTCCCTCTTCCTCCACTCTACTCCTCCTCTCTCCTCTTCCTCTCTCTTCCTCCTCTCTCATTTTCCTTTCTCTTTCTGCTCTCTATTCCTCCTATCTCCTCTTCCTATCTCTTCCTCCTCTCCATTCCTCCTCACTCCTTTTCCTCTCTCTTCCTCCTGTCTCTTCCTTCTCGCTCTTCGTCCTCTCTATTCCTACACTACTTTCCTCCTCTCTCCACATCCTCTCTCTTCCTCTTCTCTTTTCCTCCTGTCTCTTCCTACTCTCTCCTCCTCCTCTCTCTTCCTCCTCTCTCTTCCTCCTCTCTCTTCCTCCTCTCTTTTCCTCCTCTCTCTTCGTCCTCTTTCTCCTCTCTTTTCCTCCTCCTCTTCCTCCTCTCTCCTTTTCCTCTCTCTTCCTCCTCTCTCCTTTTCCTCTCTCTTCCTCCTCTCTCTTCCTCCTCTCTCTTTTTCCTCTTTCTTCCTCCTATATACTCTTCCTCTCTTTTCCTCCTCTCTCTTCCTCCACTCTCTTCCTCCTCTCTCTTCCACCTCGCTCTTCCTCCTCTCTCTTCCTCCCCTCTCTTCCTCCTCTCTCCTCTTCTTCTCTCTTCCTCCTCTGTCTTCCTCCTCTCTCTTCCTCCTCTCTCTAACTCCTCTCTCTTCCTCCTCTCTTCTCTTCCTCTCTCTTTCTCCCCTGTTTTCCTCCTCTCTCTTCCTCGTCTCTGCTCTTTCTCTCTCCTTTTCCTCTCTCTTCCTCCTCTCTCTTCCTCCTCTCTCCTCTTCCTCTCTCTTCCTCCTCTCTCTTCCTCCTCTATCTTCGTACATTTTTTCCTCCTCACTCTTTGTCCTCTCTCTTCCTTCACTCTCTTCCTCCTCTCTCCTCTTCCTCTCTCTTTTTCCTCTCTTTTCCTCCTGTCTCTTCCTCCTCTCTCCTCTTCCTCTTTCTTCCTCCTCTCTCTTCCTCCTCTCTCTTCCTCCTCTCTTTTCCTCTTCTCTCTTCGTCCTCTCTCTTTCTCCTCTCTTTTCCTCCCCCTCTTCCTCCTCTCTCCTTTTCCTCTCTCTTCCTCCTCTCTCATTTTCCATTTTCTTCCTCCTCTCTCTTCCTCCTCTCTCCTCTTCCTATCTCTTCCTCCTCTGTCTTCCTCCTCACTCCTTTTCCTCTCTCTTCCTCCTCTCTCTACCTTCTCACTCTTCGTCCTCTCTCTTCCTACACTCCTTTCCTCCTCTCTCCTCTTCCTCTCTCTTCCTCTTCTCTTTTCCTCCTGCCTCTTCCTCCTCTCTCCTCCTCCTCTCTCTTCCTCCTCTCTCTTCCTCCTCTCTCTTCCTCCTCTCCTTTCCTCCTCTCTCTTCATCCTCTTTCTCCTCTCTTTTCCTCCTCCTCTTCCTCCTCTCTCCTTTTCCTGTCTATTCCTCCTCTGTCATTTTCCTCTCTCTTCCTCCTTTCTCTTAATCCTCTCTCCTCTTCCTCTCTCTTCCTCCTCTCTCTTCCTCCTCTCTCTTCCTCCTCTCTCTTCTTCCGCTTTCTTCCTCCTCACTCTTCGTCCTCTCTCTTCCTCCACTCACTTCCTCCTCTCTCCTCTTCCTCTCTCTTCCTCCTCTCTTTTCATCCTGTCTCTTCCTCCTCACTCCTCTTCCTCTCTCTTCCTCCTCTCTCTTCCTCCTCTCTTTCCCTCCTCTCTCTTCGTCCTCTTTCTCCTCTCATTTCCTCCTACTCTTCCTCCTCTATCCTTTTCCTCTCTCTTCCTCCTCTCTCCTCTTCCTCTCTCTTCCTCCTTTCTCTTCCTCCTCTCTCTTCTTCCTCTTTCTTCCTCCTCACTCTTCGTCCTCTCTCTTTCTCCACTCTCTTCCTCATCTCTCCTCTTCCTCTCTCTTCCTCCTCTCTCTTTCTCCTCTCTTTTCCTCCTCTCTCTTCTTTCTCTCTTTCTCCTAACTTTTTCTCCTTCTCTTCCTCCTCTCTCCTTTTCCTCTGTCTTCCTCCTCTCTCATTTTCCTCTCTCTTCCTTCTCTCTCATTTTCCTCTCTCTTCCTCCACTCTCTTCCTCCTCTCTCCTCTCCCTTTCTCTTCCTCCTCTCTCTTCCTCCTCTGTCTTCCTCCTCTCTGTTCCTCTTCTCTCTTCCTCCTCTCTCTTCCTCCTCCCTCTTCTTCCTCTTTCTTCCTCCTCACTCTTCGTCCTCCCTCTTCCTCCACTCTATTCCTCCTCTCTCCTCTTCCTCTCTCTTCCTCCTCTCTCATTTTCCTTTCTCTTTCTCCTCTCTATTCCTCCTATCTCCTCTTCCTATCTCTTCCTCCTCTCTCTTCCTCCTCACTCCTTTTCCTCTCTCTTCCTCCTCTCTCTTAATCCTCTCTCCTCTTCCTCTCTCTTCCTCCTCTCTCCTCTTCCTTTCTCTTCCTCCTCTCTCTTCCTCCTCCCTTTTCTTCCTCTTTCCTCCTCCTCACTCTTCGTCCTCCCTCTTCCTCCACGCTCTTCCTCCTCTCTCCTATTCCTCTCTCTTCCTCCTCTCTATTCCTCCTGTCTCCTCCTCCTCTCTCCTCTTCCTTTCTCTTCCTCCTCTCTCTTCCTCCTCTCTCTTCCTCCTCTCTCTTCCTAATCTCTCTTCTTCATCTCTACTCTTCCTCTCTCTTAGTACTCTCTTTTCCTCCTCTTCTTACTCCTCTCTCTTCCTCCTGTCTCTTCCTCCTCTCTGTTCCTCTTCTCTCTTCATCCTCTCTCTTTCTCCTCTCTTTTCCTCCCCCTCTTCCTCCTCTTTCCTTTTCCTTTCTCTTCCTCTTCTCTCATTATCCTCTCTCTTCCTCCTCTTTCTTAATCATCTCCCCTCTTCCTCCATCTTCCTCCTCTCTCTTCCTCCTCTCTCTTCCTCCTGTCTCTTCTTCATTTTTCTTCCTCCTCATTCTTCGTACTCTCTCTTCCTCCACTCTCTTCCCCATCTCTCCTCTTCCTCTCTCA
>NW_027436663.1:0-36025 GCF_031877795.1 Strix aluco
TAAAAGAGAGGAGGAAGAGAGAGGAAGAATAGAGAGGAGGAAGAGAGAGGAGGAAGAGAGAGGAAGAGGAGAGAGGAGGAAAAGACAGGAGGAAGAGAGAGGAAGGAGAGGGATGAAGAGGAGAGAGGAGGCGGAGAGAGCAGGAAAAGAGAGGAGGAAGAGAGAGGAGGAAAAGAGAGCAGTAATAGAGAGGAGGAAGAGAGAGGAAAATGAGGGAGGAGAAAGAGAGAGGAAAAGGAGAGAGGACGAAGAGGTGGAGGAAAAGAGAGTAGGAAGAGAGAGGAGGAAGAGAGAGGAGGAGGAGAGAGGGAAAATAGAGAGGAGGAAGAGAGAGGAAAATGAGAGAGGAGGAGGAGAGAGGAGGAAAAGAGAGGAAGAGGAGAGAGGAGGAAGAGAGATGAGAGAGGAGGAAGAGAGAGGACGAAGAGTGATGAAGAGGAGAGAGGAGAAAGAGAGAGGAGGAAGAAAGAAGAAAAGAAGAGAGGAGGAGGAGAGAGGAGGAAGAGAGGAATGGGAGAGAGGAGGAAAAGAGAGGAGGAAGAGAGAGGAGGAAGAGAGAGGAACAGGACAGAGGAGGCAGAGAGAGGAGGAAAAGAGATGAAGAGGAGAGAGGAGGAAGAGAGAGGAGGAAGAAAGAAGAAAAGACGAGAGGAGGATGAGGGAGGAGGAAGAGAGAGGAGGAAGAGAGAGGAGGAGGAGAGAAGAGGAAGAGAGAGGAGGAAAAGAGAGGAGTAAGAGAGAGGAGGAAGAGAGAGGAGGAAGAGAGAGGAAGAGGAGAGAGGAGGAGTAGAGAGGAGGAAGAAAGAGGAGGAAGAGAGAGGAGGAAGAGAGAGGAGGCAGAGAGAGGAGGAGAGAGAAGAAGAGGACAGAGGAGGTGGAGAGAGGAGGAAAAGAGAGGAGGAAGAGAGAGGAGGAAGAGAGAGGAGGAGGAGAGAGAAGGAGGAGAGAGGAGGAAAAGAGAGGAGGAAGAGAGAGGAGGAAGAGAGAGGAAGAGGACAGAGAAGGCGGAGAGAAGAGGAAGAGAGAGGAGGAAGAGAGAGGAGGAAGAGAGAAGAGGAAGAGAGAGGAAGAGGAGAGAGGACGCAGAGAGAGGAAAAGGAGAGAGGAGGAACAGAGACGAGGAAGAGTGAGGAGGAAGAGAGATGAGGAGGAGAGAGGAGGAAGATAAAGGAGGAAGAGAGAGGAGGAGGCGTGAGGAGGAAGAGAGAGGAGGAAGAAAGAAGAAAAGAAGAGAGGAGGAGAAGAGAGGAGGAAGAGAGAGGAATGGGAGAGAGGAGGAAGAGAGAGGAAGAGGAGAGAGTAGGAGAGAGAGGAGGAAGAGAGAGGAGGAAGAGAGAGGAGATCAGGGGGAGGAGGAAGAGAGAGGAAGAGGAGAGAGGAGGAGGAGAGAGGAAGAGGAGAGAGGAGGAAGAGAGAGGATGAAGAGAGAGGTGTAAAAGAGAGGAAGAGGAGAGAGGAGGTAGAGAGATGACGAAAAGAGAGGAGGAAGAGAGAGGATGAAGAGAGAGGAGGAAAAGAGAGGAAAATGAGGGATGAGGAAGACAGGAAAAGGAGAGAGGAGGAAGAGGTGGAGGAAAAGAGAGGAGTAAGAGAGAGGAAGAGGAGAGAGGTTGAGGAGAGAGGAGGAAGAGATAGGAAGAGGACAGAGGAGGCGGAGAGAGGAGGAAAAGAGAGCAGGAAGAGAGAGGAGGAAGAGAGAGGAAAATGAGAGAGGAGAAAGAGAGAAGAAAAGGAGAGAGGAGGAAGAGTTGGAGGAAAATAGAGGAGAAAGAGAGAGGAGGAAGAGAGAGCAGGAAAAGAAAGCAGGAAGAGAGAGGAAGAGGAGAGAGTAGGAAGAGAGAGGAGGAAGAGAGAGGAAAAGGAGAGAGGAGGAAGAGGTGGAGGAAAAGACAGGAGGAAGAGAGATTAGGAAGAGACAGGAGGAAGAGAGAGGAGGAAGAGAGAGGAAGAGGAGAGAGGAGGAAAAGACAAGAGGAAGAGATAGGAGGAAAAGAGAGGAGGAGGAGAGAGGAGGAAGAGAGAGGAGGAAGGGATAGGAGGGAGAGGGCGAAGAGGACAGAGGAGGCGGAGAGAGGAGGAAAAGAGAGGAGGAAGAGAGAGGAGGAAAAGAGAGCAGGAAGAGAGAGGAGAAAGAGAGAGGAAAATGAGGGAGGAGAAAGAGAGAGGAAAAGGAGAGAGGAGGAAGAGGTGGAGGAAAAGAGAGGAGGAAGAGAGAGGAGGAAGAGAGAGGAGGAAGAGAGAGGAAAAGGAAAGAGGAGGAAGAGAGAGGAAAAGGAGAGAGGAGGAATAGAGAGGAGGAAGAGAGAGGAGTAAAAGAGAGGAGGAAGAGAGAGGAGGAAGAGAGAGGAAGAGGAGAGAAGAAGAAGAGAGAGGAGGAAGAGAGAGGAGTAAGAGAGACGAGGAAGAGAGAGGAGGAAGAGAGAGGAGGGAGGGGGAGGAGGAAGAGAGGAAGAGGAGAGAGGAGGAAGAGAGAGGAGAAGGAGAGAGGAAAAGGAGAGAGGAAAAGGAGAGAGGAGGAAGAGGTGGAGGAAAGGAGAGGAGGAAGGGAGAGGAGGAAGAGAGAGAGGAGGAAGAGAGAGGAAAAGGAGAGAGGAGGAAGAGAGGAGGAAGAGATTGGAGGAAGAGAGAAGAGGAAGAGAGAGGAAAAATAGAGAGGAGGAAAAGAGAGGAGGAAGAGAGAGGAGGAAGAGAGAGGAAGAGGAGAGAGGAGGAAGAGAGAGAGTAGGAGGAGAGAGGAGGAAGAGAGAGGAGGAAGGGAGAGGAAGGAGAGGGACGAAGAGGAGAGACGAGGCGGAGAGAGGAGGAAAAGAGAGGAGGAAGAGAGAGGAGGAAGAGAGAGGAGGAGGAGAGAGGGAAAATAGAGAGGAGGAAGAGAGAGGAAAATGAGAGAGGAGGAGGAGAGCGGAGGAAAAGAGAGGAGGAAGGGAGAGGAGGGAGAGGGAGGAAGAGGAGAAAGGAGGAAGAGAGAGGACGAAGAGTGATGAAGAGGAGAGAGGAGGAAGAGAGAAGAGGAAGAAAGTAGTAAAGAAGAGAGGAGGAGAAGAGAGGAGGAAGAGAGAGGAATGGGAGTTAGGAGGAAAAGAGAGGAGGATGAGAGAGGAGGAAGAGAGAGGAAGAGAACAGAGGAGGCGGGGAGAGGAGGAAAAGTGATGAAGAGGAGAGAGGAGGAAGAGAGAGGAGGAAGAAAGAAGAAAAGAAGAGAGGAGGAGGAGAGAGCAGGAAGAGAGAGGAATGGGAGAGAGGAGGAAGGGAGAGGAGGAAGAGAGAGGAGGAAGAGAGAGGAAGAGGACAGAAGATGCGGAGAGAGGAGGAAAATAGAGGAGGAGAGAGAGGAGGAAGAGAGAGGAAGAGGAGAGAGGAGGAAGAGAGCGGAGGAAAAGAGAGGAGGAAAAGGGAGGAAGAGGAGAGAGGAGGAAGAGAGAGGAGGAAGAGAGAGGAAAATGAGAGAGGAGGAAGAGAGAGAAAAAGGAGAGAGGAGGAAGAGGTGGAGGAAAAGAGAGGAAGAAGAGAGAGGAGGAAGACAGAGGTGGAAGAGAGAGGAAAAGGAGAGAGGAGGAAGAGGTGGAGGAAAAGAGAGTAGGAAGAGAGAGGAGGAAGAGAGAGGAAAAATAGAGAGGAGGAAAAGAGAGGAGGAAGAAAGAGGAGGAAGAGAGAGGATGAGGAGAGAGGAGAAAGACAGAGGAGGAAGAGAGAGGATGAAGAGAGAGGATGAGGAGAGAGGAGAAAGAGAGAGGAGAAGGAGAGAGGAGGAAGAGAGAGAGAAATGGGAGAGAGGAGGGAAAGAGAGGAGGAAGAGAGAGGAGGAAGAGAGAAGAAGAGGAGAGAGGAGGAAGAGAGGAGAGGAAAAGAGAGGATGAAGAGAGAAGAAGAGGAGAGAGTAGGAACAGAGAGGAGGAAGAGAGAGAAAAAGGAGAGAGGAGAAAGAGGTGGAGGAAAAGAGAGGAGGAAGAGAGAGGAGGAAGAGAGAGGAGGAAGAGAGAGGAAGAGAAGAGAGGAGGAAGAGAGAGGAGGAAGAGAGAGGAGGAAGAGAGAGGAAAAATAGAGAGGAGGAAGAGAGGAAAATGAGAGAGGAGGAAGAGGTGGAGGAAAGAGAGGAGGAAGAGAGAGGAAGAGAACAGAGGATGAGGAGAGAGAAGGAAGAGAGAGGAAGAGGAGAGAGGAGAAAGAGAGCGGAGGAAGAAAGAGGAAAAGAAGAGAGGAGAAGGAGACAGGAAAAGGAGAGAGGACGAAGAGGTGGAGGAAAAGAGAGGAGGAAGAGAGAGTAGGAAGAGAGAGGAGGAAGAAAGAGGAAAAGGAGAGAGGAGGAATATAGAGGAAAAGAAGAGTGCAGGAATAGAGAGGAGGAAGAGAGAGTAGGAAGAGAGAGGAGGAAGAGAGAGGAGGAAGAGAGAGGAAGAGGACAGAGGATGCGGTGAGAGGAGGAAAAGAGAGGAGGAAGAGAGAGGAGGAAGAGAGAGGAAGAGGATAGAGGAGGAAGAGAGACGAGGAAAAGAAAGGAGGAAGAGAGAGGAAGAGGAGAGTTTAGGAAGAGAGAGGAGGAAGAGAGAGGAAAATGAGAGAGGAGGAAGAGGTGGGGGAAAAGAGAGGAGGAAGATAGAGGAGGAAGAGAGAGGAGGAAGAGAGAAGAGGAATAGAGAGGAGGAAGACAGAGGAGGAGGAGAGAGGAGGAAAAGAGAGGAGGAATAGAGAGGAGGAAGAGAGAGGAGGAAGAGAGAGCAAGAGGAGAGAGGAGGAACAGAGAGGAGGAAGAGAGAGGAGGAAGAGAGAGGATGAAGAGAGAGGTGTAAAAGAGAGGAAGAGGAGAGAGGAGGAGAGAGATGACGAAAAGAGAGGAGGAAGAGAGAGGATGAAGAGAGAGGAGGAAAAGAGAGGAAAATGAGAGATGAGGAAGACAGGAAAAGTAGAGAGGAGGAAGAGGTGGAGGAAAAGAGAGGAGTAAGAGAGAGGAAGAAGAGAGAGGTTGAGGAGAGAGGAGGAAGAGATAGGAAGAGGACAGAGGAGGCGGAGAGAGGAGGAAAAGAGAGGAGGAAGAGAGGAGGAAGAGAGAGGAGGATGAGGGAGGAAGAGGAGAGAAGAGGAAAAGAGGGAAGAAAGAGAGAGGAGGAAGAGAGAGGAGGAATAGAGAGGAGGAAAAGAGAGCAGGAAGAGAGAGGAGGAAGAGAGAGGAAAATGAGAGAGGAGAAAGAGAGAAGAAAAGGAGAGAGGAGGAAGAGTTGGAGGAAAAGAGAGGAGGAAGAGAGAGTAGGAAGAGACAGGAGGAAGAGAGAGGAGGAAGAGAGAGGAAGAGGAGAGAGGAGGAAAAGACAGGAGGAAGAGAGAGGAGGAAAAGAGAGGAGGAGGAGAGAGGAGGAAGAGAGAGGAGGAAGGGAGAGGAGGGAGAGGGCGAAGAGGACATAGGAGGCGGAGAGAGGAGGAAAAGAGAGGAGGAAGAGAGAGGAGGAAAAGAGAGCAGGAAGAGAGAGGAGGAAGAGAGAGGAAAATGAGGGAGGAGAAAGAGAGAGGAAAAGGAGAGAGGAGGAAGAGGTGGAGGAAAAGAGAGGAGGAAGAGAGAGGAGGAAGAGAGAGGAGGAAGAGAGAGGAGGAAGAGAGAGGAAAAGGAAAGAGGAGGAAGAGAGAGGAAAAGGAGATAGGAGGAATAGAGAGGAGGAAGAGAGAGGAGGAAAAGAGAGGAGGAAGAGAGAGGAGGAAAAGAGAGGAAGAGGAGAGAAGAGGAAGAGAGAGGAGGAAGAGAGAGGAGTAAGAGAGAGGAGGAAGAGAGAGGAGGAAGAGAGAGGAGGGAGGGGGAGGAGGAAGAGAGGAAGAGGAGAGAGGAGGAAGAGAGAGGAGGAGGAGAGAGGAAAAGGAGAGAGGAAGAGGAGAGAGGAGGAAGAGGTGGAGGAAAAGAGAGGAGGAAGGGAGAGGAGGAAGAGAGAGGAGGAAGAGAGAGGAAAAGGAGAGAGGAGGAAGAGAGGAGGAAGAGATTGGAGGAAGAGAGAAGAGGAAGAGAGAGGAAAAATAGAGAGGAGGAAAAGAGAGGAGGAAGAGAAAGGAGGAAGAGAGAGGATGAGGAGAGAGGAGAAGGAGAGAGGAGGAAGAGAGAGGAGGAAGAGAGAGGATGAAGACAGAGGAGAAGGAGAGAGGAGGAAGAGAGAGGAATGGGAGAGAGGAGGGAAAGAGAGGAGGAAGAGAGAGGAGGAAGAGAGAGGAAGAGGAGAGAGGAGGAAGAGAGAGGAGAAAAAGAGAGGATGAAGAGAGAGGAAGAGGAGAGAGTAGGAACAGAGAGGAGGAAGAGAGAGAAAAAGTAGAGAGGAGGAAGAGATGGAGGAAAAGAGAGGAGGAAGAGAGAGGAGGAAGAGAGAGGAAGAGGAGAGAGGAGGAAGAGAGAGGAGGAAGAGGAGAGAGGAGGAAGAGAGAGGATGAAGAGAGAGGATGAGAGAAGGAAGAGAGAGGAATGGGAGAGAGGAGCGAAAGAGAGGAGTAAGAGAGAGGAGGAAGAGAGAGGAAGAGGAGAGAGGAGGAAGAGAGAGGAGGAAAAGAGAGGATGAAGAGAGAGGAAGAGGAGAGAGTAGGAACAGAGAGGAGGAAGAGAGAGAAGAAGGAGAGAGGAGGAAGAGGTGGAGGAAAAGAGAGTAGGAAGAGAGAGGAGGAAGAGAGAGGAAAAATAGAGAGAAGGAAGAGAGAGGAAAATGAGAGAAGAGGAACTGGTGGAGGAAAAGAGAGGAGGAAGAGAGAGGAAGAGGAGAGAGGAGGAAGAGAGAGGAAAAGCAGAGAGGAGGAAGAGAGAGGAGGAAGAGAGAGGAGGAAGAGAGAGGAGGAAGAGAGAGGAGGAGGAGAGAGGAGGAAAAGAGAGAAGGAAGAGAGAGGAGGAAGAGAGAGGAGGAAGACAAAGGAAAAATAGAGAGGAGGAAGAGAGAGGAAAATGAGAGAGGAGGAACTGGTGGAGGAAAAGAGAGGAGGAAGAGAGAGGAAGAGGAGAGAGGAGGAAGAGAGAGGAGGAAGAAAGGAGGAAGAGAGTGGAGGAAGAGAGAGGATGAAGACAGAGGAGGAAGAGAGAGGAGGAAGACAGAGGAAGAAAAGAGAGGAAAATGAGAGAAGAGAAAGAGAGGAAAAGGAGAGAGTAGGAAGACGTGGAGGAAAAGAGAGGAGGAAGAGTGAGGAAGAGGAGACAGGAGGAGGAGAGAGGAGGAAGAGAGAGGAAGAGGAGAAAGGAAGAAGAGAGAGGAGAAAGAAAGAGTAAAAAGAGAGGAGGAGAGAGAGGAGGAAGAGAGAGGAATGGGAGAGAGGAGGAAAAGAGAGGAGGAAGTGAGAGGAGGAAGAGATAGGAAAAGGACAGAGGAGACGGAGACATGAGGAAAAGAGAGGAGGAAGAGAGAGGAGGAAGAGAGAGGAAGAGGAGAGATGTGGAAGAGAGAGGAAGAGGAGAGAGGAGAATGAGAGAGGAGGAAGAGAGAGGAAAATGAGGGAGGAGAAAGAGAGAGGAAAACGAGAGAGGAGGAAGAGGTGGAGGAAAAGAGAGGAGGAAGAGAGAGGAAGAATAGAGAGGAGGAAGAGAGAGGAGGAAGAGAGAGGAAGAGGAGAGAGGAGGAAAAGACAGGAGGAAGAGAGAGGAAGGAGAGGGATGAAGAGGAGAGAGGAGGCGGAGAGAGGAGGAAAAGAGAGGAGGAAGAGAGAGGAGGAAAAGAGAGCAGTAATAGAGAGGAGGAAGAGAGAGGAAAATGAGGGAGGAGAAAGAGAGAGGAAAAGGAGAGAGGACGAAGAGGTGGAGGAAAAGAGAGTAGGAAGAGAGAGGAGGAAGAGAGAGGAGGAGGAGAGAGGGAAAATAGAGAGGAGGAAGAGAGAGGAAAATGAGAGAGGAGGAGGAGAGAGGAGGAAAAGAGAGGAAGAGGAGAGAGGAGGAAGAGAGATGAGAGAGGAGGAAGAGAGAGGACGAAGAGTGATGAAGAGGAGAGAGGAGAAAGAGAGAGGAGGAAGAAAGAAGAAAAGAAGAGAGGAGGAGGAGAGAGGAGGAAGAGAGGAATGGGAGAGAGGAGGAAAAGAGAGGAGGAAGAGAGAGGAGGAAGAGAGAGGAACAGGACAGAGGAGGCAGAGAGAGGAGGAAAAGAGATGAAGAGGAGAGAGGAGGAAGAGAGAGGAGGAAGAAAGAAGAAAAGACGAGAGGAGGATGAGGGAGGAGGAAGAGAGAGGAGGAAGAGAGAGGAGGAGGAGAGAAGAGGAAGAGAGAGGAGGAAAAGAGAGGAGTAAGAGAGAGGAGGAAGAGAGAGGAGGAAGAGAGAGGAAGAGGAGAGAGGAGGAGTAGAGAGGAGGAAGAAAGAGGAGGAAGAGAGAGGAGGAAGAGAGAGGAGGCAGAGAGAGGAGGAGAGAGAAGAAGAGGACAGAGGAGGTGGAGAGAGGAGGAAAAGAGAGGAGGAAGAGAGAGGAGGAAGAGAGAGGAGGAGGAGAGAGGAGGAGGAGAGAGGAGGAAAAGAGAGGAGGAAGAGAGAGGAGGAAGAGAGAGGAAGAGGACAGAGAAGGCGGAGAGAAGAGGAAGAGAGAGGAGGAAGAGAGAGGAGGAAGAGAGAAGAGGAAGAGAGAGGAAGAGGAGAGAGGACGCAGAGAGAAGGAAGGGAAAAGGAGAGAGGAGGAACAGAGACGAGGAAGAGTGAGGAGGAAGAGAGATGAGGAGGAGAGAGGAGGAAGATAAAGGAGGAAGAGAGAGGAGGAGGCGTGAGGAGGAAGAGAGAGGAGGAAGAAAGAAGAAAAGAAGAGAGGAGGAGAAGAGAGGAGGAAGAGAGAGGAATGGGAGAGAGGAGGAAGAGAGAGGAAGAGGAGAGAGTAGGAGAGAGAGGAGGAAGAGAGAGGAGGAAGAGAGAGGAGGTCAGGGGGAGGAGGAAGAGAGAGGAAGAGGAGAGAGGAGGAGGAGAGAGGAAGAGGAGAGAGGAGGAGGAGAGAGGAGGAAGAGAGAGGAGGAAAAGAGAGGAGTAAGAGAGAGGAGGAAGAGAGAGGAGGAAGAGAGAGGAAAAGGAGAGAGGAGGAAGAGAGAGGAGGAAGAGAGAGGAGGAGGCGTGAGGAGGAAGAGCGAGGAGGAAGAAAGAGGAAAAGAAGAGAGGAGGAGGAGAGAGGAGAAAGAGAGAGGAATGGGACAAAGGAGGAAAAGAGAGGAGGAAGAGACAGGAGGAAGAGAGAGGAAGAGGAGAGAGGAGGAAGAGAGAGGAGGTAGAGAGAGGAGAAAGAGAGACGAGGAAGAAAGAGGAAGAGGAGAGAGCAGGAAAAGAGAGGAAGAAGAGAGAGGAGGAATAGAGAGGAGGAAGAGATAGGAAGATGAAAAAGGATAAAAAGGGAGGAGGAAGAGAGAGGAAGCAAAGAGAGAAGGAAGAGAGAGGAAGTGAAGAGAGGAGGAGTAGAGTGGAGGAAAAGAGTGTAGGAAGAGAGAGGAGGAAGAGAGAGGAAAAGGAGAGAGGAGGTAAAGAGAGGAGGAAGAGAGAGGAGGAAGAGAGAGGAGGAAGAGAGAGGAAGAGGAGAGAGGAGGAAGAGAGAGGAGGAAGAGAGAGGAAGAGGAGAAAGAGAAAGAAAAGGAGGAAGATAGAGGAGGAAGAGTGAGGAAGAAGAGAGAGGAGGAGGAGATAGGAGGAAAAGAGAGGATTTAGAGAGAGGAGGAAGAGAGAGGAGAGGGGAGAGGAGGAAAAGAGAGGAGGAAGAGAGAGATCAGGAAGAGAGAGGAGGAAGTGAGAGGAAGAGGAGAGAGGAGAAGGAGAGAGGAGGAAAAGGGAGGAGGAAGAGAGAGGAGGAAGAGAGAGGAGGAAGGGAGAGTAGGAAGAGAGAGGAGAAAGAGATAGGAGGAAGAGAGAGGAAAAGGAGAGAGGAGGAGAAGAGAGGCGGAAGAGAGTGTAGGAATAGAGAGGAGGAACAGAGAAGAGTAAGAGAGAAGAGAAAGAAAAAGGAAGAGGAGAGAGGAGGAAAAGAGAGGAGGAAGAGAGAGGAGGAAGAGATAGGAGGAAGAGAGAGTAGGATGAGAGACGAGGAAGAGAGAGGAAGAGGAGAGAGGAGGAAGAGAGGGGAGGAGGAGAGAGGAGGAAGAGAGACGAGGAAGAAAGAGAGGAAGAGAGTAGTAAATGAGAGGAGGAAAGAGAGGAGGAAGAGAGAGGAGGAAGTGAGATGAGGAAGAGAGAGGAGGAAGAGAGAGGAGGAAGAGGGAGTAGGAAGAGAGAGGAGGAAGAGAGAGGAGGAAGAGTGAGGAAGAGGAGAGAGGAGGAAGAGAGAGGAAGAAGAGAGAGGAGAAAGAGAAAGGAAGAGGAGGGAGTAGGAGGAGAGAGGAGGAAAAGAGGGGAGGAAGAGAGAAGATGAAGAGAGACGAGGCAGAAAGAGGATGGGGAGAGAGGAGGAAGAGAGAGTAGGAAGAGAGAGGAGGAAGAGAGAGGAAGATGAGAGAGGAGAAAGAGAGAGGAGGAAGAGAAAGGAGGAAATGTGTGGAAGAGGAGAGAGGAGGAAGAGAGAGGAGGAAGAGAGAGGAAGAGGAGAGAGGAGGAAGAGAGAGGAAGAAGAGAGAAGAGGAAGAGATAGAAGGAGGAGAGAGGAGGAAGAGAGACGAGGAAGAAAGAGAGGAAGAGAAGAGTAAAAGAGAGGAGGAAGAGAGAGGAGGAAGAGTGAGGAAGAGGAGAAAGGAGGAAGAGAGAGTAGGAAAAGGGAAGAGGAAGAGAGAGGAGGAAAAGAGAGGAGGAAGAGAGAGGAGGAAGAGAGAGGAGGAAGGGAGACGAGGAAGAGAGAAGAGGAAGAGAGAGGAAGAGGAGAGAAGAGGAGGAGAGAGGAGGAAACGAAAGGAGGAAGAGAGAGGAGGAAGAGAGAGTAGGAGGAGAGAGGAGGAGCAGAGAGGAGGAAGAGCGACGAGGAAGAAAGAGGAAGAAGAGAGAGGAGGAAGATAGAGGAGGAAAAGAGAGGAGGAAGAGAGAGGAGGAAGAGAGAGGAGGAAGAGAGAGGAAAAGGAGACAGGAGGAAGAGAGAGGAGGTAGATACAGGAGGAAGAGAGAGGAGAAAGATTGAGGAGGAAGAGAGAGGAAAAGGAGACAGGAGGAAGAGAGAGGAGGTAGACACAGGAGGAACAGAGAGGAAAAGGAGACAGGAGGAATAAGAGAGAGGAGTAAGAGAGACGAGGAAGAAAGAGAGGAAGAGAAGAGTAAAAGAGAGGAGGAAGACAGAGGAGGAAGAGTGAGGAAGAGGAGAAAGGAGGAAGAGAGAGTATGAAAAGGGAAGAGGAAGAGAGAGGAGGAAGAGAGACGAGGAAGAGAGAGGAGGAAGAGAGACGAGGAAGAGAGAGGAAGAGGAGAGTGAAGGAGGACAGAGGAGGAAAAGGGAGGAGGAAGAGAGAGTAAGAAGAGAGAGGAGGAAGAGAGAGGAAGATGAGAGAGGAGGAGGAGAGAGGAGGAAAAGAGAGGAGGAAGAGAGAGGAAGAGAGAGAGTAGGAGGAGAGAGGAGGAAAAGAGAGGAGGAAGATAGCAGAGGAAGATAGAGGAGGAAGAGAGAGTAGGAAGAGAGAGGAGGAAGAGAGAGTAGGAAGAGAGAGAAGGAAGAGAGAGGAGAAAGAGTGAGGAAGAGGAGAAAGGAGGAAGAGAGAGGAGGAAAAGAGAAGAGGAAGAGAGAGGAGGAAGAGAGAGGAGGAAGACAGAGGAAGAGGAGAGATTAGGAGGAGAGAGGAGGAAAAGAGAGGAGGAAGAGAGAGGAGCAAGAGAGAGGAGGAAGAGAGGGTAGGAAGAGAGAGGAGGAAGAGAGAGGAAGAGGAGAGAGGAGGAAGAGACAGGAGGTAGAGAGAGGAGGAAGAGAGCGGAGGAAGAGAGCGGAAGAGGAGAGAGGAGAAGGAGAGAGGAGAAGGAGAGAGGAGGAAAAGAGAGGAGGAAGAGAGAAGAGGAAGAGAGAGTAGGTAGAGAGAGGAAGAGCAGAGAGGAGGAAGAGAGACTAGGAAGAAAGAGGAAGAGGAGAGTGGAGGAATATAGATGAGGAAAAGAGAGGAGGAAGAGAGAGGAGGAAGAGAGAGGAGGAAGAGAGAGGAAGAGGAGAGAGGAGGAAGAGAGAGGAGGAAGAGAGAGGAAGAGGAGAGAGGAGGAAGAGAGAGGGGGTAGAAAAAGGAGAAAGATAGAGGAAGAGGAGAGAGGAGGAAGAGAGAGGAAGAAGAGAGAGGAGGAAGAGAGTGGAGAAGGAGAGAGGAGGAAGAGAGACGAGGAAGAAAGAGAGGAAGAGAAGAGGAGGAAGAGTGAGGAAGAGGAGAAAGGAGGAAGAGTGAGGAAGAGGAGAAAGGAGGAAGAGAGAGGAGGAAAAGAGCGGAGGAAGAGATAGGAGGAAGAGAGAGGAGGAAGAGAAAGGAAGAGGAGAGTGTAGGAAGATAAAGGAGGAAAAGAGAGGAAGAAGAGAGAGGAGGAAGAGAGAGGAAGAGGAGAGAGGAGGTAGATAGAGGAGGCAGTGAGAGTAAGAGCAGTGTGGAGGAGGAGAGAGGAGGAAAAGAGAGGAGGAAGAGAGAGGAGGAGGAGAGAGGAGGAAGAGAGAGCAGGAAGAGAGAGGAAAAGGAGAGAGGAGGAAAAGAGAGGACGAAGAGAGAGTAGGTAGAGAGAGGAGGACGAGTGTGTAAGAGGAGGTAGGAGGAGGAGAGAGGAGGAAAAGAGAGGAGGAAGAGAGAAAACGAAGAGAGACGAGGAAGAAAGAGGAAGAGGAGAGAGGAGGAAGATAGAGGAGGAAAAGAGAGGATGAAGAGAGAGGAGGAAGAGAGCGGAAGAGGAGAGAGGAGGAGGACAGAGGAGGAAAAGAGAGGAGGAAGAGAGAGGAGGAAGAGAGAGGAGGAAGAGAGAGGAAGAGGAGAGAGGAGAAGGAGAGTGGAGGATAAGAGAGGAGGAAGATAGAGGAGGAAGAGAGAGGAGGAAGAGAGAGGAAAAGGAGAGAGGAGGAAAAGAGAGGAAAATGAGAGAAGAGGAAGAGAGAGGAAGAGGAGAGAGGATGAAGAGAGAGGAGGTAGAGAGAGGAGGAAGAGAGAGGAAGAGGAGAGAGGAGGAGGAGAAGGAAGGAAAAGAGAGGAGGAAGAGAGAAGAAGAGGAGAGAGGAGGAAGAGAGAGGAGGAATAAAGAGGAGGAAGAGAGAGGATGAAGAGAGAGTAGGAAGAGAGAGGCGGAAGAGAAAGGAGGAAGAGAGAGGAAGAGGAGAAAGGAGGAAGAGAGAGGAGGAAAAGAGAAGAGGAAGAGAGAGGAGGAAGAGAGACGAGGAAGAGAGAGGAAGAGGAGAGAGGAGGAAGATCGAGGAGAAAAAGAGAGAAGGAAGAGAGAGGAGGAAGAGAGTGGAAGAGGAGAGAGGAGGAAGAGAGAGTAGGAAGAGAGAGGAGGAAGAGAGAGGATGATGAGAAAGGATGAAGTGAGAGGAGCAAGAGTGAGAAAGAGGAGAAAGGATGAAGAGAAAGGACTAAGAGAGAGGAGGAAGAGAGAGGAAGAGGAGAGAGGAGGAAGAGTGAGGAGGTGGAGAGAGGAGGAAGATAGAGGAAGAGGAGAGAGGAGAAGGAGAGTGGAGGATAAGAGAGGAGGAAGAGAGAGAAGGAAGAGAGAGGAGGAAGAGAGAGGAAAAGGAGAGACGAGGAAAAGAGAGGAAAAGGAGAGAAGAAGAAGAGAGAGGAAGAGGAGAGAGGATGAAGAGAGAGGAGGTAGACAGAGGAGGAAGAGAGATGAAGAGGAGAGAGGAGAAGGAGAAGGAAGGAAAAGAGAGGAGGAGGAGAGAGGAGGAAAAGAGATGAGGAAGAGAGAGGAAGAGGAGAGAGGAGGAAGAGAGAGGAGGTAGAGGAGGAAGAGAGAGGAAGAGGTGAGAGGAGGAGGAGAATGGAGGAAATGATAGGAGGAAGAGAGAGGAAGAGGAGAGATGAGGAAGAGAGAGGAGGAAGAAAGAGGAGGAAGAGAGAGGAAAAGTAGAGAGGAGGAAGAGAGAGGAGGTAGAGAGAGGAGGAAGAGAGAGTAAGAGGAGAGAGGAGGAGGAGAGAGGAGGAAGTGAGAGTAGGAGAAGAGAGGAGGAGGAGAGAGGAGGCAGAGAGACGAGGATTAAAGAGGAAGACGAGAGAGGAGGAAAAGAGAGGAGGAAGAGAGAGGAGGAAGAGTAAAGAGTAAGAGAGAGGAGGAAGAGAGAGGAGGAAGAGAGAGGAGGAAGAGAGAAGAAGAGGAAAGAGGAGGAAGAGAGAGGAAGATGAGAGAGAAGAAGGAGAGTGGAGGATAAGAGAGGAGGAAAAGAGAGGAGGAAGAGAGAAGAGAAGAGGAGAGAAGATGAAGAGTACAGGAGGTAGAGGAGGAAGAGAGAGGAAGAGGAGAAAGGAGGAGGAGAAGGAAGGAAAAGAGAGGAGGAAGAGAGAAGAAGAGGAGAGAGGAGGAATAGAGAGTAGGAATAAAGAGGAGGAAGAGAGAGGATGAAGAGAGAGTAGGAAGAGAGAGGAGGAAGAGAAACGAGGAAGAGAGAGGAAGAGGAGAGAGGAGGAAGATCGAGGAGAAAAAGAGAGGAGGAAGAGAGAGAAGGAAGAGAGACGAGGAAGAAAGAGGAAGAGGAGAGAGAGGAAGATAGAGGAGGAAAAGAGAGGAGGAAGAGAGAGGAGGAAGAGAGAGGAGGAAGAGAGAGGAGGAAGAGAGAGGAGGAAGTGAGAGGAGGAAGAGAGAGGAGGAAGAGAGAGGAAAAGGACAGAGGAGGAAAAGAGAGGAGGAAGAGAGAGGAAGAGGAGAGAGGAGGAAGAGAGAGGAAGAGGAGAGAGGAGGAAGATCGAGGAGAAAAAGAGAGGAGAAAGAGAGAGGAGTAAGAGAGTGGAAGAGGAGAGAGGAGGAAGAGAGTGGAAGAGGAGAGAGGAGGAAGAGAGAGTAGGAAGAGAGAGGAGGAAAAGAGATGAAGAGGAGAGAGAAGGAGGACAGAGGAGGAAAAGGGAGGAGGAAGAGAGAGTAGGAAGAGAGAGGAGGAAGAGAGAGAATGATGAGAGGATGAAGAGAGAGGAGCAAGAGTGAGGAAGAGGAGAAAGGAGGAAGAGAAATGAGGAAGAGAGAGGACGAAGAGAGAGGAAGAGGAGAAAGGAGGAAGAGAGAGGAGGTAGAGAGAGGAGGAAGATAGAGGAATATGAGAGAGGAGGAGGAGAGAGGAGGAAAAGAGAGCAGGAAGACAGAGGAAGAGGAGAGAGGAGGAAAGGAGCGGAGGAAGAGAGAGGACGAACAGAGCGGAACAGGAGATAGGAGGAGGAGAGAGGAGGAAAATAAAGGAGGAAGAGAGAGGAGGAAGAGAGAGGAAGAGGAGAGAGGAGGAAGAGAGAGGAGGAAGAGTGAGGAGAAGAGAGAAGGAGGAAGAGATGAGGAAGAGGAGGAGAAAGAGAGACTAAGAGGAGAGAGGAGGAAGAGAGAGGAGGAAGAGTGAGGAAGAAGAGAAAGGAGGAAGAGATGAGGAAGAGGGAAGAGGAAGAGAAAGGAAGAGGAGAGAGGAGGAAGAGAGAGGAGGTAGAGGAGGAAGAGAGAGGAAGAGGAGACAGGAGGAGGAGAATGGAGGAAAAGATAGGAGGAAGAGAGAGGAAGAGGAGAGATGAGGAAGAGAGAGGAGGAAGAAAGAGGAGGAAGAGAGAGGAGGAACAGAGAGGAAGAGGAGAGAGGAGGAGGAGAGAGGAGGAAGTGAGAGTAGGAGGAGAGAGGAGGAGGAGGGAGGAGGCATAGAGACGAAGAAGAAAGAGGAAGAGGAGAGAGGAGAAAAAGAGAGGAGGAAGAGAGAGGAGGAAGAGTAAAGAGGAAGAGAGAGGAGGAAGAGAGAGGAGGAAGAGAGAGGAGAAAGAGAGAGGAAGAGGAGAGAGGAGGAAGAGAGAGGAGGAAGAGAGAGGAGGAAGAGAGAGGAATAGGAGAGAGGAGGAGGAGAGAGGAGAAAAAGAGAGGAGAAAGAGATAGGAGGAAGAGAGAGAGTAGTAGGAGAGAGGAGGAAAAGAGAGGAGGAAGAGAGAAGATGAAGAGAGACGAGGAAGAAAGAGGAAGAGGAGAGAGGAGGAAGATAGAGGAGGAAAAGAGAGGAGGAAGAGAGAGGAGGAAGAGAGAGGAGGAAGAGAGAGGAAGAGGAGAGTGGAGGAGGAGATAGGAGGAAAAGAGAGGAGGAAGAGAGAGGTGGAAGAGAGAGGAAAAGGAGAGAGGAGGAAAAGAGAGGAGGAAGAGAGAATAGGTAGAGAGAGGAGGACGAATGAGTAAGAGGAGAGAGGAGGAGGAGAGAGGAGGAAAAGAGAGGAGGAAGAGAGAAGATGAAGAGAGACGAGGAAGAAAGAGGAAGAGGAGAGAGGAGGAAGATAGAGGAGGAAAAGAGAGGAGGAAGAGAGAGGAGGAAGAGAGTAAGAGGAGAGAGGAGGAGGAGAGAGGAGGAAAAGAGAAAAGTAAGAGAGAGTAGGTAGAGAGAGGAGGAAGAGTGAGTAAGAGGAGAGAGGAGGAGGAGAGAGGAGGAAAAGAGAGGAGGAGGAGAGGGGAGAAAGATAGAGGAGGAAGAAAGAGGAAGAGGAGAGAGGAGGAGGAGAGAGGAGGAAAAGAGAGGAGGAAGAGAGAGGAGGAAGAGAGAGGAGGAAGAGAGAGGAGGAAGAGAGAGGAGGAAGAGAGAGGAGGAAGAGAGAGGAAAAGGAGAGAGGAGGAAAAGAGAGGAGGAAGAGAGAGTAGGTAGAGAGAGGAGGAAGCGTTAGTAAGAGGAGAGAGGAGGAGGAGAGAGGAGAAAAAGAGAGGAGGAATAGAGGGGAGGAAGAGAGAGGAGGAAGAGAGAGGAAGAGGAGAGAGGAGAAGGAGAGTGGAGGAAAAGAGACGAGGAAGAGAGAGGAGGAAGAGAGAGGAGGAAGGAGAGAAAGGGAAAAGGAGAAAAAAAAAAAAAAAGGAGAGGGGGAAAGAGAGGAAAAGGAGAGAGGAGGAAGAGAGAGGAAGAGGAGAGAGGAGGAAGAGAGAGGAAAAGGAGAGAAGAGGAGCAGAGAGGAGGAAAAGATAGGAGGAAGAGAGAGAGGTAGAGAGAGGAGGTAGAGAGAGTAAGAGGAGAGAGGAGGAAAAGAGAGGAGGAAGAGAGAGGAGGAAGAGAGAGGACGAGGAGAGAGGAGGAAGAGAGAAGAGGAAAAGTGAGGAAGAGGAGAGAGGAGGAAGAGAGAGGAGGAAGAGAGGGTAGGAAGAGAGACGAAGAGGAGAGAGGAGGAAGAGAGAGGAGGAAAAGAGAGGAGGAGGAGAGACGAAGAGGAGAGAGGAGGAAGAGAGCGGAGGTAGAGAGAGGAGGAAGAGAGACGACGAAGAAAGAGGAAGAGGAGAGAGGAGGAAAAGAGAGGAGGAAGAGAGAAGATGAAGAGAGACGAGGAAGAAAGAGGAAGAGGAGAGAGGAGGAAAATAGAGGAGGAAAAGAGAGGAGTAAGAGAGAGGAGGAAGAGAGAGGAAGAGGAAAGAGGAGGAGGAGAGAGGAGGAAAAGAGAGGAGGAAGAGAGAGGAGGAGAAGAGAGAGGAGCAAGAGAGAGGAAGAGGAGAGAGGAGGAAGAGATAGGAGGAAGAGAGACGAGGAAGAGAGAGGAAGAGGAGAGTGTAGGAAGATAGAGGAGGAAAAGAGAGGAGGAAGAGAGAGGAGGAAGAGTGAGTAAGAGGAGAGAGGAGGAGGAGAGAGGAAGAAAAGAGAGGAGTAAGAGAGAGGTGGAAGAGAGAGGAAGAGGAGAGAGGAGGAAGAGAGAGGAGGAAGAGAGAGGTGGAAGAGAGAGGATGACGAGAGTGTAGGAAGAGAGAGGAGGAAGATAGAGGAAGAGGAGAGAGGAGGAAGAGAGAGGAGGAAGAGAGAGGAGGAAAAGTGTGGAAGAGGAGAGAGGAGGAAAAGAGAGGAGGTAGAGAGAGGAAGAGGAGAGAGGAGCAAAAGAGAGGAAAAGGACAGAGGAGGAAAAGAGAGGCGGAAGAGAGAGTAGGAATAGAGAGAAGGAACAGAGAAGAGTAAGAGAGAAGAGAAAGAAAGAGGAAGAGGAGAGCGGAGGAAAAGAGAGGAGGAAGAGAGAGGAGGAAATAAGAGGAAGAGGAGAAAGGAGGAAAAGTGAGGTGGAAGGAAGAGCAGGAAGTGTGAGGAAGAGAAGAGAGGAGGAGGAGAAAGGTGGAAGAGAGAGGAGGAAAAGAGAGGAGGAGGAGAGACGAAGAGGAGAGAGGAGGAAGAGAGAGGAGGAAGAGAGAGGAGGAAGAGAGAGGAAGAGGAGAGAGTAGGGGGAGAGAGGAGGAAAAGAGAGGAGGAAGAGAGAGGAGGAAGAGAGAAGAGGAAGAGAGAGTAGGAAGAGAGAGGAGGAAGAGAGAGGAGGAAGAGAGAGGAAGAGGAGAGAGGAGGAAGAGAGAGGAGGAAGAGAGAGGAGGAAGAAAGGGGAAGAGGAGAAAGGAGGAAAAGTGAGGAGGTAGAAAGAGGAGGAAGTGTGAGGAAGAGAAGAGAGGAGGAGGAGAAAGGTGGAAGAGAGAGGAGGAAAAGAGAGGAGGAGGAGAGACGAAGAGGAGAGAGGAGGAAGAGAGCGGAGGTAGAGAGAGGAGAAGAGACGACGAAGAAAGAGGAAGAGGAGAGAGGAGGAAAAGAGAGGAGAAAGAGAGAGGAGGAAGAGAGAGGAGGAAGAGAGAGGAAGAGTAGAGAGTAGGAGGAGAGAGGAGGAAAAGAGAGGAGGAAGAGAGAACAGGAAAAGAGAGGAAGAGGAGAGAGGAGGAGGAGAGAGAAGGAAAAGAGAGGAGGAAGAGAGAGGAAAAGGGGACAGGAGTAAAAGAGAGGAGGAAGAGAGAGTAGGTAGAGAGAGGAGGAGCTGAGAGGAGGAAGAGAGACGAGGAAGAAAGAGGAAGAGGAGAGAGGAGGAAGATTAGAGCAGGAAAAGAGAGGAGGAAGGGAGAGGAGGAAGAGTGATTAAAGAGGAGAGAAGTAGGAGAGAGGAGGAAAAGAGAGGAGGAAGAGAGAAGATGAAGAGAGACGAGGAAGAAAGAGGAAGAGGATAGAGAAGGAAAACAGAAGAGGAAAATAGAGGAGGAAGAGAGATGAGGAAGAGAGAGGAAGAGGAAAGAGGAGGAAAAGAGAGGGGGAAGAGAGTGTAGGAATAGAGAGGAGGAACAGAGAAGAGTAAGAGAGAAGAGAAAGAAAAAGGAAGAGGAAAGAGGAGAAAAATAAAGGAGGAAGAGAGAGGAGGAAGAAAGAGGAAGAGTAGAGAGGAGGAAAAGTGAGGAGGAAGAAAGAGGAGGAAGTGTGAGGAAGAGAAGAGAGGAGGAGGAGAAAGGTGGAGGAGAAAGGAGGAAAAGAAAGGAGGAAGAGAGAGGGAGAGGAGAGACGTGGAAGAGAGAGGAGGTAGAGAGCGGAAGAGGAGAGAGGAGGAGGAGAGAGGAGGAAAAGAGAGGAGGAAGAGAGAGGAGGAAGAGTGAGTAAGAGGAGAGAGGAGGAGGAGAGAGGAGAAAAAGAGAGGAGGAAGTGAGAAGATGAAGAGAGACGAGGAATAAAGAGGAGGAGGAGAGAGGAGGAAAATAGAGGAGGAAAAGAGAGGAGTAATAGAGAGGAGGAAGAGAGAGGAGGAAGAGAGAGGAAGAGGAGAGAGGAGGAAGAGAGAGGGCGTAGACAGAGGAGAAAGATAGAGGAAGAGGAGAGAGGAGGAAGAGAGAGGAAGAAGAGAGAGGAGGAAGAGATAGGAGGAGGAGAGAGGAGGAAGAGAGATGAGGAAGAAAGAGAGGAAGAGAAGAGTAAAAGAGAGGAGGAAGAGAGAGGAGGAAGAGAGAAGAGGAAGGGAGAGGAGGGAGAGAGAGGAGGAAGAGAGAGGAGGAAGAGTGAGGAAGAGGAGAGAGGAGGAGGAGATAGGAGGAAAAGAGAGGAAGAAGAGAGAGGAGGAAGACAGAGGAGGAAGTTAGAGGTGGAAGAGAGAGGAGGAAGAGAGAGGAAGACAAGAGAGGATGAAGAGACAGGAGGAAGAGAGAGGAAGAGGAGAGAGGAGGAGGAGAAGGGAGAAAAAGAGAGGAGGAAGAGAGAGGAAGAGCAGAGAGGAGTAAGAGAGAGGAGGAAGAAAAAAAGGAGGAAGAGAGAGGATGAAGAGAGTGTAGGAAGAGAGAGGAGGAAGAGAAAGGAAAAAGAGAGAGGAAAAGGAGAGAGGAGGAAAAGAGCGGAAGAGGAGAGAGGAGGAGGAGAGAGTTGGAAGTGAGAGTAGGAAGAGAGAGGAGGAAGAGAGAGGAGGAACAGTGAGTAAGAGGAGAGAGAAAGAGGAGAGAGGAGGAACAGAGTGAAGGAAGAGAGAGTAGGTAGAGAGAGGAAGATGTGAGAGGAGGAAGAGAGAGGAGGTACAGAGAGGAGGAAGAAAGAGGAAGAGGAGAGAGGAGGAGGAGAGAGGAGGAAAAAAGAGGAGGTAGACAGAGGAGGCAGAGAGAGGAAAAGGAGAGAGGAGGAAAAGAGAGGAATAAGAGAGAGGAGGAAGAGAGAGGAGGAGGAGAGAGGAGGACGAGAGAAGAGGAAGAAAGAGAGGAAGAGAGGAGTAAAAGAGAGGAGGAAGAGACAGGAGGAAGAGAGAGGAAGAGGAGAGAGGAGGAAGAGAGAGGAGGAAGAGAGAGGAGGAAGAGAGAGGAAGAGGAGAGAGGATGAAGAGAGAAGCGGAAGAGTGAGAAAGATGAGAAGGGAGGAAGAGAGAGGAGGAAGAGAGAGGAATAAGAGAGAGGAGGAAGAGAGAGGAAGAAGAGAGAGGAATACGAGAGAGGAGGAAGTGAGAGGAGGAACAGCGAGGAAGAGTAGAGAGGAGGGAGAAAGTGGAGGTAGAGTGAGGATGAAGAGAGAGGAAGAGGAGAGAGGAGGAGGAGAGAGGAGGAAGAGAGAGGAGGAGGAGAGAGGAAGAGCAGAGTGAAGGAAGAGAGAGGAGGAAGAGTGAGGAAGATAAGAGAGGAGGAAAAGAGAGGACGAATAGAGAGGAAGAAGAGAGAGGAAGAGGAGAGAGGAGGAAGAGAGAGGAGGAAAAGTGAGGAGGAAGAGAGAGGAAGAGGAGAGAGGAGGAAGAGAGAGGAGGAAAATAGAGGAGGAAGAGAGAGGAGGTAGAGAGAGGAGGAAGAGAGAGGAGGAAGAGAGAGGAGGAAGAGAGAGGAGGAAGAGAGAGGAGGAAGAGAGAGGAGGAAGAGAAGGGAGGAAAAGAGAGGAGGAAGAGTGAGGAAGAGGAGATAGGAGGAAGAGAGAGGAGGAAAAAAGAGGAGGAAGAGAGAGGATGAAGAGAGAGTAGGAAGAGAGAGGAGAAGAGAAAGGAGGAAGAGAGAGGAAGAGGAGAGAGGAGGAATAGAGAGGATGTAGAGAGAGGAGGAAGAGAGAGGAAGGGGAGAGAGGAGGAAAAGAGAGGAGGAAGAGAGAGGAGGAAGTGAGAGGAAGAGGAGAGAGGAGAAGGAGAGAGGAAGAAAAGAGAGGAGGAAGAGAGAGGAGGAAGAGAGAGGAGGAAGGGAGAGGAGGAACAGAGAGGAGGAAGAGAGAAGAGGAGAAGGAGAGGAGGAAGAGAGAGGAGGAAGAGAAAGGGGGAAGAGAGAGGGAGAGAAGAGAGGAGAAGGAGAGAGGAGGAAGAGAGAGGAGGAACAGAGAGGAGGAAGAGAGAAGAGGAGAAGGAGAGGAGGAAGAGAGAGGAGGAAGAGAGAGGAGGATGAGAGAGGAAGAGGAGAGAGGAGGAAGAGAGACAAGGAAGAGAGAGTAGGAAGAGAGAGGAGGAAGAGAGGGTAGGAAGAGAGAGGAGGAAGAGAGAGGAAGAGGAGAGAGGAGGAAGAGAGAGGAGGAGGAGAGAGGAGGAAGAGAGACTAGGAAGAAAGAGAGGAAGAGAGTAATAAAAGAGAGGAGGAAGAGAGAGGAAGAAGAGTGAGGAAGAGGAGAAAGGAGGAAGAGAGAGGAGCAAAAGAGAGGAGGAAGTGATAGGAGGAAGAGAGAGGAAGATGAGAGAGGAGGAAGAGAGAGGAGGAAGAGAGAGGAGGAAGAGAGAGGAAGAGGAGAGAGGAGGAGGACAGAGGGGGAAAAGAGAGGAGGAAGACAGAGGAAGGGGAAAGAGGAGGAGGACAGAGGAGGAAAAGAGAGGAGGAAGAGAGATTAGGAAGAGAGAGGAGGAAGAGAGAGGAAGATGAGAGAGGATGAGGAGAGAGGAGCAAGAGTGAGGAAGAGGAGAAAGGAGGAAGAGAAAGGAGGAAGAGAGAGGAGGAAGAGAGAGGAAGAGGAGAGAGGAGGTAGAGAGAGGTAGTAGAGAGAGGAGGAAGAGAGAAGAGGAAGAGAGGAAAAGGAGAGAGGAGGAAAAGAGAGGAGGAAATAGAGTAGGAAGAGGAAGCAGGAGCATAGAGGAGGAAGAGATACAAGGAAGAAAGAGGAAGAGGGGAGAGGAGGAAAAGAGAGGAGGAAGAGAGAGGAGGGAGAGAGATGAAAAGGAGAGAGGAGGAAGAGAGTCTAGGTAGAGAGGAGGAGAGAGGAGGAAGAGAGACGAGGAAGAAAGAGGATGAGTAGAGAGAAGGAAAAGAGAGGTGGAAGAGCGAGGAGGAAGAGTGAGAAAGAGGAGAGAGGAGGAAGAGAGGAGGAAGAGTGAGGAAGAGGAGAGAGGAGGAAAAGAGAGGAGGAAGAGAGAGGAAGAGGAGATAGGAGGAAGAGAGAGGAGAAATAGAGAGGAGGAAGAGAGAGGAAGAGGAGAGAAGAGGTAGATAGAGGAGGAAGAGAGAGGAGGAAAAGAGAGGAAAATGAGAGAGGAGGAAAAGAGAGGAGGAAGAGAGAGTAGGTAGAGAGAGGAGGAAAAGTGAGTAAGAGGAGAGAGGAGGAAGAGAGAGGAGGAAGAGAGAAGAGGGAGAGAGAGGAAGAGGAGAGAGGAGAATGAAAGTGGAGGAAAAGAAAGGAGGAAAAGAGAGGAGGAAGAGAGAGGAGGAAGAGAGAGAAGGAAGAGAGTGGAAGAGGAGAGAGGAGGAAGAGAGAGGGGGTAGACAGAGGAGGAAGAGAGAGGAAGAGGAGAATGGAGAAAAAGAGAGGAAGAAGAGAGAGGAGGAAGAGAGAGGAGGAGGAGAGAGGAAGAGGAGAGAGGTGGAAGAGACAGGAGGAAGAGAGAGGAGGAAGAGAGAAGAGGAAGAGAGGAAAAGGAGAGAGGAGGAAGAGAGAGGAGGAAGAGAGAGGAAGAGGAAAGAAGACGAGGAGAGAGGAGGAAAAGAGAGGAGGAAGAGAGAGGAGGAAGAGAGTACGAAGAGAGAGGAGAAAGAGAGAGGAAGAGGAGAGAGGAGGAAGAGAGAGTGGGTAGATAGAGGAGGAAGAGAGATGAAGAGAAGAGAGGAGGATAAGAGAGGAAGAAGAGAGGGGAGGAAGAGAGAGGAGGAAGAGAGAGAAGGAAGAGAGAGGAAGATCAGAGAGGAGGAAGATAGAGGAGGAAGACAGAGGAGGAAGAGAGAGGAGGAAGAGATAGGAAGAGGAGAGAGGAGAAGGAGAGAGGAGGAAAAGAGTGGAGGAAGAGAGAGGAGGAAGAGAGAGGAGGAAGAGAGAGGAATAGGAGAGAGGCCGAGGAGAGAGGAGGAAAAGAGTGGAGGAAGAGAGAGCAGGAAGAGAGAGGAGGAAGAGAGAGGAGGAGGAGAGAGGAGGAAGAGAGAGGAAGAGGAGAGAGGAAGAGCAGAGAGGAGGAAGAGAGAGGGAGTAGACAGAGAAGGAAGAGAGAGGAAGAGGAGAGAAGAGGAAAAGAGAGGAAGAAGAGAGAGGAGGAAGAGAGAGGAGGAGGAGAGAGGACGAAGAGAGACGAGGAAGAAAGGAGGAAGAGAGTAGTAAAAGAGAGGAGGAAGAGAGACGAGGAAGAGAGAGAAAGAGGAGTCCGGAGGAATATAGAGGCGGAAAAGAGAGGAGGAAGAGATAGGAGGAAGAGAAAGGAAGATGAGAGAGGCGGAAGAGAGAGTAGTAAGAGAGAGGAGGAAGAGAGAGGAGGAAGAGAGAGGAAGAGGAGAGAGGAGGCGGACAGAGGAGGAAAAGAGAAGAGGAAGAGAGATTAGGAAGAGAGAGGAGGAAGAAAGAGGAAGATGAGAGAGGATGGAGAGAGAGGAGCAAGAGTGAGGAAGAGGAGAAAGGAGGAAGAGAAAGGAGGAAGAGAGAGGAGGAAGTGAGAGAAAGATGAAGGAGGAGGAGGAGAGATGAGGAAAAGAGAGGAGGAAGAGAGAGGAAGAGGAGAGGAGAAAGAGAGAGGAGGAAGAGAGAGGCGGAAGAGAAAAGAGGAAGAGAGAGAAAAAGGAGAGAGGAGGAAAAGAGAGGACGAAGATAGAGTAGGAAGAGAAAGGAGGAGTAGAGAGGAGGAAGAGAGACAAGGAAGAAAGAGGAAGAGGGGAGAGGAGGAAAAGAGAGGACGAAGACAGAAAAAGAAGAGAGAGGAGGACTAGAGAGGAAGAGGAGGGAGGAGGAAGAGAGAGGAGGAAGAGAGTATAGGATGAAAGAGGAATATTAGAGAGGAGGAAGAGAGAGGAGGTAGAGAGAGGAGGAAGAGATAGGAAGAGGAGAGAGGAGGAGGAGAGACGGGGAAGAAAGACAGGAAGAGAGGAGTAAAAGAGAGGAGGAAGAGAGAGGAGGAAGAGTGAGGAAGAGGAGAAAGGAGGAAGAGAGAGGAGTAAAAGAGAAGAGGAAGAGAGAGGAGGAAGAGAGACAAGGAAGAGAGAGGAAGAGGAGAGAGGAGGAAGATAGGGGAGGAAAAGAGAGGAGGAAGAGAGAGAAGGAGGAGAGAGAAGAAGGAGAGAGGAGGAAAAGAGAGGAGGAAGAGAGAGGAATTAGAGAGAGGAGGAAGAGAGAGGAAAATGAGAGAGGAGGAAGAGAGAGGAATAGGAGAGAGGAGGAGGAGAGTGGAGGAAAAGAGTGGAGGAAGAGAGAGCAGGAAGAGAGAGGAGGAAGAGAGTGGAGGAAGAGAGAGGAGGAAGAGAGAGGAAGAGGAGAGAGGAAGAGGAGAGAGGAGGAAGAGAGAGGGGGTAGACAGAGGAAGAAGAGAGAAGAAGAGGAGAGAGGAGGAAAAGAGAAGAAGAAGAGAGAGAAGGAAGAGAGAGGAGGAGGAGAGAGGAGGAAGAGAGACGAGGAAGAAAGAGAGGAAGAGAGTAGTAAAAGAGAGGAGGAAGAGAGACGAGGAAGAGAGAGGAAGAGGAGTCCGGAGGAATATAGAGGCGGAAAAGAGAGGAGGAAGAGATAGGAGGAAGAGAGAAAAAGATGAGAAAGGAGGAAGAGAGAGGAGGAAGAGAGAGGAGGAAGAGAGAGGAGGAAGAGAGAGGAAGAGGAGAGAGGAGGAGGACATAGGAGGAAAAGAGAGGAGGAAGAGAGATTAGGAAGAGAGAGGAAGATGAGAGAGGATGGAGAGAGAGGAGCAAGAGAGAGTAGAAAGAGAGAGGAGGAAGAGAGAGGAGGAAGAGACAGGAAGATGAGAGAGGAGGAGGAGAGAGGAGGAAAAGAGAGGAGGAAGAGAGAGGAGGAAGAGAGTGGAGTAAGAAAGACGAGGAAGAAAGAGGAAGAGGAGAGAGGAGGAAATGAGAGGAGGAAAAGAGGGAGCAAGAGAGAGGAGGAAGAGAGAGGAGGAAGAGAGAGGAAGAGGAGAGAGGAGGTTGTGAGAGGAGGAAGAGAGAGGAGGAAGAAAGAGGAAGAGGAGAGAGGAGGAAAAGAGAGGAGGAAGAGAGAGTAGGAAGAGAGAAGAGGAAGCGAGAGGAGGAAGAGACAAGATGAAGAGAGACTAGGAAGAAAAAGGAAGAGGAGAGAGGAGGAAAAAAGAGGAGGAAGAGAGGAGGAAAAGAGAGAGGAGGAAGAGAGTAGAATAGGAGAGAGAAGAAGGAGAGAGGAGGAATAGAGAGGAGGAAGGGAGAGGAGGAAGAGAGAGGAAAAGGAGAGAGGAGGAAAAGAGAGGAAAAGTAGAGATGAGGAACAGAGAGGAGGAAGAGAGAGCAGGAAGACATAGGAAGAGGACAGAGGAGGAAGAGAGAGGAGGAAGAGTGAGGAGGAGGAGAAAGGAGGAAGAGAGAGGAGGAAGAGAGAGGAAGAGGAGAGAGGAGGAGGAGAGAGGAGGAAAAGAGAGGAGGAAGAGAGAGGAGGAAGAGAGTGGAGGAAGAGAGAATAGGAAGAGAGAGGAGGAAGAGAGAGGATAAAGACATACTAGGGAAAGAGATGAGGAAAACTGAGGAGGAAGAAAGAGGAATAGTATAGAGGAGAAGAGAGAGGAGGAAGACAGAGAAAAAGGAGAGAGGAGGAAGAGAGAGGAAAAGAAGAGAGAAGGAAGAGAGAGGAGGAAGACAGAGAAAGAAAAGAGAGGAGAAAGAGAGAGGAGGAAAAGAGAGGAGGAAGAGGAGAGGAGGAAGAGAGAGGAAATATTGAGAAGAGGAAAAGAGAGGAGGAAGTGAGCGGAGGAAGAGAGAGGAGGAAAAGGAGGAGGAAGAGTGAGGAAGAGGAGAAAGGAGGTGGAGAGAGGAGAAAAGAGAGGAGGAAGAGAGAGGAAGAAGAGAGAGGAGGAAAAGAGAGGAGGAAGAGAGAGTAGGAAGAGAGAAGAGGAACAGAGAGGAGAAAGAGAGAAGAGGAAGAAAGAGGAATAGGAGAGAGGAGGATAAGAGAGGAGGAAGAAAGAAGAGGAAGAGTGAGGAAGAGGAGAGAGGAGGAAGAGAGAGGAGGAAGAGACAGGAAAATGAGAGAGGAGGAAAAGAGAGGAAAAGGAGAGAGGAGGAAGAGAGAGCAGGAAGAGAGAGGGGGAGCAAAGAGGAGGAGAGAGACGAGGAAGAAAGAGGAATAGGAAACAGGAGAGAAAGGGAGGGGAAAGAGAGCGGAGGAAGAGATAGGAAAAAGAGAGAGGAGGAAAAGAGAGTAGGAAGTGAGAGTAGGAAGAGAGAGGAAGACGAGAGTGGAGGAGGAGAGGGGAGGAAAAGAGAGGAGGCGGAGAGAAAAGGAAAATAGAGGAACAAGACAGAGGAGGAAGAGAGAGGAGGAAGAGAGAGGAAGAGGAGAGATGAGGAAGAGAGAGGAGGAAGAGAGAGGAAGAGCAGAGTGGAGGAAGAGAGGGGAGGTAGAGACTGAGGAAGAGAGTGTAGGAAGAGAGAGGACAAAGAGAGAGAAGGAAGAGAGAGGAAGAGGAGAGAGAAGGAGGAGAGAGGAGGAGAAAAGGAGGAAGAGAGATTAGGTAGAGAGAGGAGGAAGAGAGAGGAAGAGGAGAGAGAAGGAGGAGGAGAGAGGAGGAAAAGAGAGGAGGAAGAGAGAGGAAGAGGAGAGAGAAAGAGGAAAGAGGAGGAAGAGAGAGGAGAAAAGAGAGGAGGAAGAGAGACGAGGAAGAGAGAGGAAAAGGAGAGAGGAGGAAGATAGAGATGGAAAAGAGAGGAGGAAGAGGAGGAAGAGTGAGTAAGAGGGAGAGGAGGAGGAGAGAGGAAGAGAAGAGAGGAGGAAGAGAGAAGATAAAGATAGACGAGGAAGAGAGAGGAAGAGGAGAGAGGAGGAGGAGAGTGGAGGAAGAGAGTGGAGGAAGAGTGAGGAAGAGGAGAAAGGAGAAAGAGAAAGGAGGAAGAGAGAGGAGGAAGAGAGAGGATGAAGAGAGAGGAGGAAGAGAGAGAAAGAGGAGAGAGGAGGAAGAGAGAGACGGAAAAGAGAGGAGGAAGAGAGAGGAGGAAGAGAGAGGAGGAAGAGAGAGGAGGAAGAGAGAGGAAGAGGAGAGTGGAGGAAGAAAGAGGAGGAAGAGAGAGGAGGAAGAGTGAGGAAGAGGAGAAAGGAGAAAGAGAAAGGTGGAAGAGAGAGGAGGAATAGAGTGGAGGTAGAGAGAGGAGGAAGAGAGAGAAGAGGAGAGAGGAGGAGGAGAGAGGAGGAAGAGAGAGGAGTAAGAGTGAGGAAGAGGAGAAAGGAGGAAGAGAGAGGAGGAAGAGTGAGGAAGAGGAGAATGGAGAAAGAGAAAAGAGGAAGAGAGAGCAGGAAGAGAGAGGAGTAAAGGAGAGGAGGAGGAGAGTGGAGGTAAAGAGAGGAGGAAGAGAGAGGAGAAAGAGAAAGGAGGAAGAGACTGTAGGAAGAGAGAGGAGGAAGAGAGAGTAGGAAGAGAGAGGAAGAGGAGAGAGGAAGAGGAGAGAGGAGCAAAAGAGAGGAGGAAGAGACAGGTAGAGGAGAGAGGACTAAGAGAGAGGAGGAAGAGAGAGGAGGAAGAGAGAGGAAGATTAGTGAGGAGGAAGAGAGAAGAGGAAGAGAGAGGAAAAAGAGAGAGGAGGAAAAGAGAGGAGGAAGAGAGAGGAAAAGGAGAGAGGAGGAGGAGATAGGAGGAAGAGAGAGGAGGACGAGTGAGGAAGAGGACAAAGGAGAAAGAGAAAGGAGGAAGAGAGAGGAGGATGACAGAGGATGAAGAGAGAATAGGAAGAGAGAGGAAGAGGAGAGAGGAAGAGGAGAGAGGAGGAGGAGAGAGGAGGAAGGAGAGGAGGAAGAGTGAGGAACAGGAGAAAGGAGAAAGAGAAATGAGGAAGAGAGAGGAGGAAGAGAGAGGAGGAAAAGAGAGTAGGAGGAGAGAGGAGGAAAAGAGAGGAGGAAGAGAGAGGAGGAAGAGAGAGGATGAAGAGAGTGTTGGAAGAGAGAGGAGGAAGAGAGAGGAGCAAGAGAGAAGGGGAAGAGAGAGGAGGAGGATAGAGGAGGAACGGACACGAGGAAGAAAGAGGAAGAGGAGAGAGGAAGAAGAGAGAGAGGGAAAGAGAGTAGTAAGAGAGAGGAGGAAGAGGGAGGAAAGGAGAGAGGAGGAGGAGAGTGGAAGAAAAGAGAAGAGGAAGAGAGAGAATGAAGAGAGAGGAGGAAGGGAGAGTAGGAAGAGAGAGGAAGAGGAGAGAGGAAGAGGAGAGAGGAGGAGGAGAGAGGAGGAAGAGTGAGTAAGAGGAGAGAGGAGGAGGAGAGAGGAGGAAAAGAGAGGAGGAAGAGAGAGGTAGAGGAGAGAGGAGGAAGACAGAATAGGAAGAGAGAGGAAAAAGAGAGAGGAGGAAAAGAGAGGAGGAAGAGACAGGAGGGAGAGAGAGGAAAAGGAGACACGAGGAAAAGAGAGGAGGAAGAGAGTGTAGGAAGAGAGAGGAGGAGGATAGAGGAGGAAGAGAGAGAAGAAAGAAAGAGGAAGAGGAGAGAGGAGGAAAAGAGAGGTTGAAGAGAGAGGAGGAACCGTGAGAAAGAGGAGAGAGGAGGAAGAGAGAGGAGGAAGAAAGAGGAGGATGAGTGAGGAAGAGGAGAGAGGAGGAGGAGAGAGGAGGAAAAGAGAAGAGGAAAAGAGAGGAGGAAGAGAGACGAGGAAGAGAGAGGAAGAGGAGAGAGGAGGAAGATAGAGATGGAAAAGAGAGGAGGAAGAGAGAGGAGGAAGCGAGAGGAAGAGGAGAGAGGAGGAAGATAGAGGTGGAAAAGAGAGGAGGAGGAGAGAGGAGGAAGAAAAAGAGGAAGAGTGATGAAGAGGGGAATGGAGATAGAGAAAGGAGGAAGAGAGAGGAGGAAGAGTGAGTAAGAGGAGAGAGGAGGAGGAGAGAGGAGGAAAAGAGAGGAGGAAGAGAGAGGAGGAAGAGTGAGGAGGAAGAGAGAGGATGAAGAGAGCGGAGGAAGAGAGAGGAAGAAGAAAGAGGAGGAAGAGAGAGGAGGAAAAGAGAGGAGGAAGAGAGAGGAGGAAGAGTGAGTAAGAGGAGAGAGGAGGAGGAGAGAGAAGGAAAAGAGAGGAGGAAGAGAGAAGATAAAGATTGACGAGGAAGAGAGAGGAAGAGAGGAAGAGGAGAGAGGAGGAAGAGAGAGGAGGAAGAGTGAGGAAGAGGAGAAAGGAGAAAGAGAAAGGAGGAAGAGAGAGGAGGAAGAGAGAGGATGAAGAGAGAAGAGGAAGATAGAGGAAGAGGAGAGAGGAGGAAGAGAGAGGAGGAAAAGAGAGGAGGAAGAGAGAGGAGGAAGAGAGAGAAGAGGAGAGAGGAGGAGGAGAGAGGAGGAAGAGAGAGGAGTAAGAGTGAGGAAGAGGAGAAAGGAGAAAGAGAAAGGAGAAAAAGGGAGGAGGAAGAGAGAGGATGAAGAGAGAGGAGGAAGAGAGAGGAAGAAGAAAGAGGAGGAAGAGAGAGGAGGAAAAGAGAGGAGGAAGAGAGAGGTAGAGGAGAGAGGACGAAGAGAGAGGAGGAAGAAAGAGGAATAGGAAAAAGGAGGGAAAGGGAGGAGAAAGAGAGTGGAGGAAGAGATAGGAAAAAGAGAGAGGAGGAAAAGAGAGTAGGAAGTGAGAGTAGGAAGAGAGAGGAAGACAAGACTGGAGGAGGAGAGGGGAGGAAAAGAGAGGAGGCGGAGAGAGGAGGAAAATAGAGGAACAAGACAGAGGAGGAAGAGAGAGGAGGAAGAGAGAGGAAGAGGAGAGATGAGGAAGAGAGAGGAGGAAGAGAGAGGAAGAGCAGAGTGGAGGAAGAGAGAGGAGGTAGAGACTGGAGGAAGAGAGAGTAGGAAGAGAGAGGACAAAGAGAGAGGAGAGAAGAGAGAGGAAGAGGAGAGAGGAGGAGGAGAGAGGAGGAGAAGAGGAGGAAGAGAGATTAGGTAGAGAGAGGAGGAAGAGAGAGGAAGAGGAGAGAGGAGGAGGAGGAGAGAGGAGGAAAAGAGAGGAGGAAGAGAGAGGAAGAGGAGAGAGAAAGAGGAGAGAGGAGGAAGAGAGAGGAGAAAAGAGAGGAGGAAGAGAGACGAGGAAGAGAGAGGAAAAGGAGAGAGGAGGAAGATAGAGATGGAAAAGAGAGAAGGAAGAGGAGGAAGAGTGACTAAGAGGGGAGAGGAGGAGAAGAGAGGAAGAGAAGAGAGGAGGAAGAGAGAAGATAAAGATAGACGAGGAAGAGAGAGGAAGAGGAGAGAGGAAAAGGAGAGAGGAGGAAGAGAAAGGAGGAAGAGTGAGGAAGAGGAGAAAGGAGAAAGAGAAAGGAGGAAGAGAGAGGAGGAAGAGAGAGGATGAAGAGAGAGGAGGAAGAGAGAGAAAGAGGAGAGAGGAGGAAGAGAGAGGCGGAAAAGAGAGGAGGAAGAGAGAGGAGGAAGAGAGAGGAAGAGGAGAGTGGAGGAAGAAAGAGGAGGAAGAGAGAGGAGGAAGAGTGAGGAAGAGGAGAAAGGAGAAAGAGAAAGGTGGAAGAGTGAGGAGGAATAGAGAGGAGGTAGAGAGAGGAGGAAGAGAGAGGAAGAGGAAAGAGGAGGAAGAGAGAGGAGGAAAAGAGAGGAGGAAGAGAGAGGAGGAAGAGAGAGAAGAGGAGAGAGGAGGAGGAGAGAGGAGGAAGAGAGAGGAGTAAGAGTGAGGAAGAGGAGAAAGGAGAAAGAGAAAGGAGGAAAAGGGAGGAGGAAGAGAGAGGAGGAAGAGAGAGTAAGAGGAGAGAGAAAGAGGAGAGAGGAGGAAGAGGGAGGAGGAAGAGTGAGGAAGAGGAGAAAGGAGAAAGTGAGAGGAGGAAAAGAGAGGAGGAAGAGAGTGGATGAAGAGAGAGGAGGAAGAGAGAGGAAGAGGAGAGAGGAGGAAGAGAGAGGAGGAAAAGAGAGGAGGAAGAGAGAGGAGGAAGAGAGAGGTGGAAAAGAGAGGAGGAAGAGAGAGGAGGAAGAGAGTGGAAGAGAAGAGAGGAGGAAGATAGAGGTGGAAAAGAGAGGAGGAGGAGAGAGGAGGAAGAGAGAGGAGGAAGAGTGGGGAAGATTAGAGAGGAGGAAGATAGAAGAGGAAGAGGGAGCAAAAAGAGAGAGGAGGAAAAGAGAGGAGGAAGAGAGAGGAGGAAGAGAGAGGAGGAAGAGTGAGGAAGAGGAGAAAGGAGAAAAAGAAAGGAGGAAGAGAGAGGAGGAAGAGAGAGGATGAAGAGAGAGAAGGAAGAGAGAGGAAGAGGAGAGAGGAGGAAGAGAGAGGATGAAGAGAGAGTAGGAAGAGAGAGGAAGAGGAGAGAGGAGAAAAAGAGAGGAGGAAGATAGAGGTAGAGGAGAGAGGAGGAAGAGAGAGGAGGAAGAGAGAGGAGGAAGAGAGAGGAAGATTAGAGAGGAGGAAGAGAGAAGAGGAAGGGAGAGGAGAAAGAGAGAGGAGGAAAAGAGAGGAGGAAGAGACAGGAGGGAGAGAGAGGAAAAGGAGAGAGGAGGAAAAAAGAGGAGGAAGAGAGTGTAGGAAGAGAGAGGAGGAGGATATAGGAGGAAGAGAGAGAAGGAAGAAAGAGGAAGAGGAGAGAGGAGGAAAAGAGAGGTTGAAGAGAGAGGAGGAACCGTGAGAAAGAGGAGAGAGGATGAAGAGAGAGGAGGAAGAGAGAGGAGGAAGAGTAGGAAGAGGAGAGAGGAGGAGGAGAGAGGAGGAAAAGAGAAGAGGAAGAGAGAGGAGGAAGAGAGACGAGGAAGAGAGAGGAAGAGGAGAGAGGAGGAAGATAGAGGTGGAAAAGAGAGGAGGAAGAGAGAGGAGGAAGAGAGACGAGGAAGTGTGAGGAAGAGGGGAAAGGAGAAAGAGAAAGAAGGAAGGGAGAGGAGGAAGAGAGAGGATGAAGAGAGAGGAGGAAGAGAAAGGAAGAGGAGAAGGAGGAAGAGAGAGGAGGAAAAGAGAGGAGGAAGAGAGAGAAGGAAGAGAGAGGAAGAGGAGAGAGGAGGAAGAGAGAGGAGGAAGAGTGAGGAAGAGGAGAAAAGAGAAAGGAGACGAGGAAGAGTGAGGAAGAGGTGAAAGGAGAAAGAGAAAGAAGGAAGAGAGAGGAGGAAAAGAGAGGAGGAAGAGAGAGGAGGAAGAGAAATGAGGAAGAGACAGTAGGAAGAGAGAGGAGGAAGAGAGAGGAGAAAGAGAGAGGAAGATGAGAAAGGAGGAAGAAAGAGGAGTTAGAGAGAGGACGAAGAGAGAGGAAGAGGAGAGAGGAGGAGAGAGGAGGAAAGAGAGGAGGAAGAGAGCGGAAGAGCAGACACGAGGAAGAGAGAGGAGGAAGAGAGAGGAGGAAGAGAGGAGGAAGAGGGAGGAAGAGGAGAGAGGAGGAGGAGAGTGGAGGAAAAGAGAGGAGGAAGAGAGAGGATGAAGAGAGAGGAGAAAGGGAGAGGAAGAGGAGAGAGGAAGAGGAGAGAGGAGGAAAAGTGAGGAGGAAGAGAGAGGAGTAAAAGAGATGAGGAAGAGAGCAGAAGAGGAGAGAGTAGGAAGAGAGAAGACGAAGAGTTTGAAAGAGGAGAAAGGAGGAAAGGAATGGAGGAAGAGAGACGAGGAAAAGTGAGGAAGAGGAGAGAGGAGGAGGAGAGAGAAGGAAAAGAGAGGAGGAAGGGAGAGGAGGAAGAGAGAGGATGAAGAGAGAGGAGGAAGAGAGAGGAAGAGGAGAGAGGAGGAAGAGAGAGGAAGAGGAGAAAGGAGAAAGAGAAAGGAGGAAGAGAGAGGCAGAAGAAAGAGAATGAAGAGAGAGGAGGAAGAGAGAGGAAGAGGAAAGAGGAGGAAGAGAGAGGACGAAAAGAGAGGAGGAAGAGAGAGGAAGAGGAGAGAGGAGGAGGAGAGAGGAGGTGGAGAGAGGAGGAAGATATAGGAGGAAGTGTGAGGAAGAGGAGAGAGGATAAAGAGAAAGGAGGAAGAGAGAGGAGGAAGACAGAGGATGAAGAGAGAGGAGGAAAAGAGAGAAGGAAGAGAGAGGAGGAAGAGAGAGAAGGCAGAGAAAGTAGAAAGAGAGAGGAGGAAGAGAGAGGAGGAAGAGAGAGGAAGATTAGAGAGGAGGAAGAGAGAGGAGGTAGAGAGAGGAGGAAGAGAGAGGAGGAAGAGAGAGGAGGAATACAGAGGAGGAGGAGAGAGGAAGACGAAAGTCGAGGAGGAGAGAGGAGAAAAAGAGAGGAGGAAGAGAGAGAAGGAAGAGAGAGGAGGAAGAGTGAGAAAAAGGAGAGAGGAGGAAAAGAGTGGAGGAAGAGAGAGGAGGAAAAGAGAGGTGGAAGAGAGAGGAAGAGGAGAGGGGAGGAAGAGAGAGGAGGAAAAGAGAGGTGGAAGAGAGAGGAAGAGGAGAGGGGAGGAGGAGAGGGGAGGAAAATAGAGGAGGAAGAGAGAGGAGGAAGAGAGCGGAGGAAGAGAAGGAGGAAAAGGGAGGAGGAAGAGAGAGGAGGAAGAGAGAAGAGGAAGAGAGCGGAGGAAGAGAGAGGAAGAGGAGAGAGGAGGAAGAGAGAGAAGGAAGAGAGAAGAAGAGGAGAGAGGAGGATGAGAGAGGAGGAAGAGAGAGGAAAACGAGGGAGGAGAAAGACAGAGGAGGAAGAAGAGAGGAGGAAGAGAGAGGAGGAAGAGAGAGGAGGAAGAGAGAGGAGGTAGAGCGAGGAAGAGGAAAGAGGAGTAGGACAGAGGAGGAAGAGAGAGGAAGAGGAGAAACGAGGAAAAGAGAGGAGGAAGAGAGAGGAGTAGGAGAGAGGCAGAAGAGAGAGGAGGAAGAGAGAGGAGGAAGATAGAAGAGGAAAAGGGGGAGGAAGAGAGAGGAAGAGGAGAGAGGAGGAAGAGAGACGAGGAAGATTGAGGAGGAAGAGAGAGGAAGAGAAGAGAGGAGGAGGAGAGAGGAGGAAGAATGTGGAGGAAGAGAGAGGAGGAAGAGAGAGGAAGAGGAGAGTGGAGGATGAAAGAGGAGGAAGAGAGAGGAGGAAGAGAGAGGAAAATGAGAGAGGAGGAAGAAGAGGAGGAAAAGAGAGGAGGAAGAGAGAGGAGGAAGAGAGAGGAGGAAGAGAGAGGAGGAAGAGAGAGTAGGAAGAGTGTGGAGGAAGAGAGAGGAAGACGAAAGAGGAGGAGGAGAGAGGAGGAAAAGAGAGGAGGAAGAGAGAGGAAGAGGAGAGAGGAGGAAGATAGAGGAGGAAAAGAGATGAGGAAGATAGACGAAGAGGAGAGAGGAGGAAGAGAGAGGCAGAAGAGGGAGGTGGAAGAGAGAGGAAGAGGAGAGAGAAGGAGGAGAGAGGAGGAAAATAGAGGAGGAAAAGAGAGGAGGAAGAGAGAGGAGGAAGAGAGAGGAGGAAAAGAGAGGAGGAAGAGAAAGGAAGAGGAGAGAGGAGGAAGAGAGAGGAGAAAGAGAGAGGAAGAGGAGAGAGGAGGAAGAGAGAGGAGGAAGAGAGAGGAAAATGAGAGTGGAGGAAGAGAGAGGAGAAAAGAGAGGAGGAAAAGAGAGGAGGAAGAGAGAGGAGGAAGAGAGAGGAAGACGAAAGAAGAGGAAGAGAGAGGAGGAAGAGAGAAGAGGAAGAGAGAGGAGGAAGAGAGAGGAGGAGGAGAGAGAAAGACGAAAGAGGAGGAGGAGAGAGGAGAAAAAGAGAGGAGGAAAAGAGAGGAGGAAGAGAGGAGGAAGAGTGAGAAAAAGGAGAGAGGAGGAAAATAGAGGAGGAACAGAGAGGAAGAGGAGAGAGGTGGAAGAGAGAGGAGGAAAAGAGAGGAGAAAGAAGGAGGAGGAAGAGAGAGGAGGAAAAGACAGATAGAAGAGAGAAAGACGAAAGATGAGGAGGAGAGAGGAGGAAAAGAGAGGAGGTAGAGAGAGGAAGAGGAGAGAGGAGGAAGAGAGAGGAGGAAGAGATAGGTGGAAGATAGATGAGGAAGAGAGCGGAAGAGGAGAGAGGAGGAAGAGAGAGGAGGAAGAGAATGGAAGAGGAGAGAGGAGGAATAAAGAGGAGGAAGAGAGAAGAGGAAGAGAGAGGAAGAGGAGAGTGGAGGAAGAGAGAGGAGGAAAAGAGATGAGGAAGAGAGAGGAAGAGGAGAGAGGAGGAAGAGAGAGGAGGAAGAGAGAGGTGGAAGAGACAGGTGGAAGAGAGAGAAAGAGGAGAGAGGAGGAGGAGAGAGGAGGAAAATAGAGGAGCAAGAGAGAGGACGAAGAGAGAGGAGGAAGAAAGAAGATGAAGAGAGAGGAGGAAAGGGAGGAAGAGAAGAGAGGAGGAAGAGAGAGGAGGAAGAGAGAAGAAGAGGAGAAAGGAGGATGACAGGAGGAAGAGAGAGGAAAATGAGAGAGGAGAAAGAGGGAGGGGAAGAAGAGAGGAGAAAGAGAGAGGAGGTACAGAGAGGAGGAAGAGAGAGGAGGTAAAGGAAAAAGAGAAAAGAGGAGTAGGAGAGAGAAGGAAGAGAGAGGAAGAGGAGAGAGGAGGAAAAGAGAGGAGGAAGAGAGAGGAGAAAGATAAAGGATGAAGAGAGAGGAGGAAAAGAGATGAGGACGAGAAAGGAAGAGGAGAGAGGAGGAAGAGTGACGAGGAAAAGATAAGAGGGAGAGAGAGAAGGAAGAGAGAGGAGGAA